>NC_143486.1:0-33000 GCF_027475165.1 Benincasa hispida
ATCCATAACTAACGCATATTCAGAAGTAGTATCGCATCATCATGAGCATAGAACATCATACATCCTTACTTATACAAAAAGTCAGTCAACAGCTGCCACTGCACGAGACATTTGGGAGGCCGTCTAGAAGCTTTACTCCAAATGATAAAATGCGTCCCGACTTTATACTTTACGCAAACAAGTCCATGAGTGCAAGTAGGGGACAATGGACGTGATAACTTACTTCAACAAGTTGTCTCTTATCTAGCAAGAAATGGACATTTGTCGTGAGATGATCTGGAATTGTCTATGTGGGGGAGTATTACACTAACAATATGAGGAAACCGTCCGAGTTTATGACTTTCTGGCAGGGCTGAATTCTAAATTTGACACAGTATGGAGTCGGATACTGGGAACTCGTCCGATACCATCCCTGATGGAAGTTTGCTTTGAGAAAGATAGGTCAAGTGCTATGAATAATACACTGGTTTCACAGATAGACTCTGCTGCATTTAAAGTGTCAGGTCCTAGTAGTGATAAGCAAAATGGTAAGCCAACTCTGGTAGTAAACGTTGTAAAAAACCCTGGCACACTAAAGATCAATATTGGAAGCTGCATGGCCGTCTACCGAATGGTAAACGACGTCAGTTAGGTTTTGGATGAGCTCTGGTACATGAATCAAGAACTGGAGGCCGTCAACCTCAAAATCAAGAAACCAATCAGAGTAACTCTAGTACGATGGGTGTAAGTGTAATTGCTCAATCAGGTACTCTTCACTCCTTTGGTCTTGTTAGTATAACTAGTAGCAAGTTGTGGATTCTAAATTCAGGGGCTAAAGATCATTTGACTGGTTCCTCTAATTAGTTTCTTTCATATCAACTAAGTGCTGAGAATGAGAGGATCAGAATCACTAATGAGTCCTTTGCCCCTGTATCCAGGAAAGGCCGTTTGTCACCCTTTGAGGGTTTGGTTCTTCAAGACGTGTTGCATGTGCCTAAAATTTCTTATAATTTGTTATCTATTAGTAAGATTACAAGGGATTTGAGATGTCGAGTTACTTTTTCATCCGATGTTATTGTTTTTCAGGACCTGAACTTAGAGACGACGATTTGCACTGCTTGGCATGATGGGAGGCTCTATTTCCTCACTGAAGATGCTTCATCTAAAATATGTGATAGGACTTGTTTACTTTCATCCTGTTTTTCTACTTCTGGAACTGATTATATGTTATGGCACTATCGTCGTGCACATCCTAGTTCCATTATATGAAATATTTGTTTCCTCATTTGTTTCGCAATGTTAATCTTTCTAAATTAAATTGTGATGTGTGCCCAAACTAAACAACCTCATGCCTCATTATAACTGCAACCTTATAAGCCTTCCAAACCATTCACCCTCTTCTATAGCGATGTTTGGGGTTCGTCATCTGTTACTACCACCATTGGCAAACGGTGGTTTATAACCTTCATTGATGACCATACTAGGTTGACTTGGGTTTTTCTTCTTACCGACAAATCTAAAGTTACATCGATTTTCAAACAGTTCTACAATTCCAAAAAAACCCAGTTCAATGCAAAAATTGCTATCCTTAGAAGTGACAATGGTCAGGAGTTTTTTTAATAATTCCTTTAGAGAATTCTTAGTCTCTAAAGGAATTTTTCATCAGAGTTCGTGTGCATATACTCCCCAACAAAATGGAGTAGCCGAACGAAAAAATCGTCATCTTGTCGAAGTTACTTGATCCCTGATGTTGTCTACTTCTCTTCTGTTCTATTTATAGGTGGATGCTATTCTGATAGCAGCTCATTTGATAAACCGAATGCTTTCCCAGGTCTTAAAATTCCAAACTCCCTTAGACTGTTTCAAAGAGTTCTACCTAGATAACTGACTTATCCTTAATGTTCCACTTCAGGTGTTTGGGTGTGTTGTGTTTTTCCATATCCATGGTTCTAATCGAACTATGTTTACCCCCTAGGCTAAGAGGTGTGTCTTTGTGGGATACCTCCTTCATCAACGTAGGTACAAATGTTACCATCCTTCTTCCCAAAAATATTTTATCGCAATGGATGTGACATTCTTCCCAAAAATACTTTGTCGCAATGGATGTTACCATCCTTCTTTTCCAATAGTTCTCTTCAAGGGGAGAGTACTAGTGAAGAAACTAATTGGGGTCCAAGTCTGTCAATCTTACCTGAACTTGAACCTATTTCTGACATTAGCAGCAATGAACCCATTCTACCTACCAAACAAGTCCCATGGATCACGTACTATAGGAAGAATCTCAGAAAGAAAATAGTGTCGCCTGTTACTACTCCGGCTCTAGTCCATGAGTCAGAACGGTGTCAATTCCAGGTACTAGTAATCCTATCCCTGAAAATGGTAACATTTATGATAAAACTGATGCTTATGTTGAAAATGATGTGAGTAAAGATAGATAAGACAATGACGACACTAATGACTGTACCGAGTACGATGTGACTGATACAAGTGATGATAGTTGTGAAAAACCGCGTCCAGCAGAAAACATTGTTGAAGGTAAGGGAGATACTTCTGAGGATAAGAAACATGAGTAAGAGACTGAATGTAGTGGGGAGTCAGAGGAGAAGAAAGATCATGATGCCTCTCTTGATCTTCCTATTATCTTAAGAAAAGTTACAAGGTCGCTTACGAAATACCACTACAGAGTTACTTGTCTTATAGCAACTTGTCTCCCGTGTTCAAAGCCCTCACTACGAGCCTAGACACAGTTACAATACTGAACAATATACATACATCAATGGAGATTCCCGAATGGAGAGCCACAATCATGGAGGAAATAGGGGCACTTGATAAAAACAACACTTGGGACCAGGTCTTTTCCAAAGGGACACAAAGCAGTTGGGTACAAATAGGTGTTCACCATTAAATATAGGCCTGATGGAACAATTGATAGGTACAAGGCCCGATTAGTTTGCTAGAGGCTTTACTCAGATCTTCAGAATAGATTACTTCGAGACATTTTCACCTATAGCAAAGTTGAACATAGTACGTGTTCTTCTCTCAATGGCGGTTAATAAAGTATGGTCTCTTCATCAGTTTGATGTGAAGGATGCCTTCCTTAATGGATAATTAGAAGAAGAAGTGTACATGAGTCCTCCCCTAGGATTCGAGAAATAGTTCAATCACCAAGTATATAGACTAAGGATGTCCTTGTATGGGTTGAAACAGTCTCCGAAAGCATAGTTTGGCAGATTTACTACCTTTGTGAAATCACAAGGGTATAGTCAAGGATACTCAGATCACACCCTCTTTACAAAGAAATCAGTATTCGAGAAAATTGTAGTGTTGATTGTGCATGTAGATGATATTGTCACTTTAGGTGCTGATGATTTAGAAATTAACAGATTGAAGAGGAAAATGGTTGAGGAATTTGAAATAAAGGACCTTGAAAAATTGAGGTACTTTCTCGTAATGGAAGTGGCTCGGTCAAAAGAAGGGATTTCGGTTTCTCAACGAAAATATATTCTAGATTTGCTTAAGAAGACAAGTATGACAGGCTGTAAACCAGTGGACACTCCTATGGAAGTTAATGCTAAACTCAATAACTTGAGTAACAGTGCTTCGGTTAGTAAGGAAAGATATCAGTGGCTTGTTGGGAAGCTAATCTATCTTTCCCATACCAGACCAGATATTGTATATGTAATCAGTGTAGTTAGTCAGTTCATGTAGTCTCCTTACGAAGAACATATGAGAGTAGTGGAGTACATCCTGAGGTATTTAAAAACATCTTCAGGTAGAGGTTTGATGTCCAAGAAGTCCGACAGACATTGCATCGAGGCATACATAGATGCAGATTGGGCAGGTTCTGTGGTAGATAGAAAGTCAACATCAGAATACTGTACCTTCATATGGGGTAACCTCGTTACATGGAGGATTAAGAAACAAGGAGTTATTGCCAGAAGTAGTGCCGAAGCTGAATACAGGGTTATGAGTCTGGGGATATGTGAGGAAATTTGGCTGGAAAAGGTCCTGAATGATCTCAATCAAGGACATGATGGTCCGATGAAACTCTATTGTGATAACAAAGCCGCAATAAGTATAAAAAACAACCCAGTACAACATGACATAACGATGCATGTGAAGATTGATAGACATTTCATCAAGGAGAGACTTGACAGTGGCAATATTTATATTCTCTATATTTCTTCCAATCAACAGATTGCAGATGTTCTGACAAAAAGGCTTCCTAGATAGTTCTTTAACTCTTGTATTAGCAAGTTGGGCCTCATTAATATCTACGCTCCAACTTAAGGGGAGTGTTGAAAATAGGGTTTTAACCCTAAGAGACATTTTTGTCTTTTCACTGTACCCTAAGGTTTCCCTCTTTTCTATTTAAGCATGTAGCCTCTCTGTATCCTATGTATCAAATTATAATAAGAAAATTCTATACAATGGTTTTTTCTCCCTATACTACGGTTTTTCACATAAATCTGTGTGTGCATCTTTTCTCTCTATTCTCTTTGTTTTTATCAGTCTTCGATCCATTCGTACTGCTTGTAGTCTCCAGTTGCAACCAGCTCCTTTATATGCCACTATGAGTAGTTTTTTCAACGACTTCAAGACACAAAATTCAAAGTTATCTCTGATCGTAGATATTGCCAATTCATCTTTAAGCGCATCCTTGGATAAAACTATTCCCCAGCGCATCCTTGGATAAAAATATTCCCCCTTCCTGTATAAGTTGTCTTGTTTGTTCCTGTGATGCCATGTTTGGATAACATGGTTAGGATGGGTAAGATGGTCGTCTTGACATAAACGGGGTAGGTTGTGTACTTTGTTTGGATGGTGCATTTGATGTCTCAGCTTTGTTCGTCTTTGAAGTGAATCTGTGACTGTAATCGAATGTTGACTCCCACCCACCGGTACCCACCCAATATTGGTAGGTGTTTTCCACGGGAAGGGAAATGTATTGGTCCCAGGAATGTTCGTGACTTGCTAAGTCCATCGTGTGTTTGTTATATGGAATAAAGTTCCATTCATATGGATGTGACCCGTGATTATAGAGATCATTGTCTTCAAAATCAGCCACATCGACAAATGAATTGTATACATTTTCATAAATGGGATCCACATTATTTCTCTGCTATTTTCATGTTGTTGCTACACATAGATGAATACTTGACATATGTTCGTGTGCCATGATGAACTCAACTTCTTCGTCGTCCCTAATATAAATGAGGGGTGACAGTCGGGTAAAGTTTTCCTTGAATGCAATATCAATGTCATGTTCATTCTTGTCTATACCAACAACATTGTATATACGATCCAGTAGTTCAGTATACTTTTTTGTTGTCAGTACTAGTATCCCTTTAACCATCTTAGATATGTATAATATTTGGTCCTTGTTCCACTGAGCACCAAAATGAGTGTACAATCCTCGCATGCAAGCATAACCCGATTAATATCCATATATAAAAATCAGCAATCAAGTAACATATTATTCTTCAAATATCATACCTTACTGGTGGTGTCATTAAAAAAGAAATATACGTTAAATTAGAAGTATGAACAAAGCTGATTGGCCAATATAGTCTTAGAAAGAAGACAGTTGCGAAACACAAGGGTTGAGGTTTAATGTAACTCAAACACCACCACTTCATAATTTTAGTGAGTTTGTATTGGATGGGGAAGGATACCGTGGGGTATGATGTCAAATAAATTAAGGTGTTCATTACATGAAATGATATGCAATAAATTGTAGTGGTTTAAGGTTGGTGATTGTGATTAAGTAAAGTCAACATCTCGATTGCAATGTGTTAATGTATCGGTACTTTAAGTTCGAACTAAATGACCCAAATATGAATCACGATTTCATCTTGCAATGTAAAGTTCCACTGCGAATGTAATAAATATTAATGAGAGGTCAATTAAATGGACTATTGGGGTTGTTCATTGCGATAATGATGCATAGTTTCCCCAACACAATTTCAATGTTGATGTGACTACGTCATCATTAAGCAGCACATGTTCAATGCATAATGACATCGCAATGGGTGAATCGCGATGTGTTGACCTATCACGATCAGATAATTGTTCGGTTATCACATTCGTTTAGAACCAAACCATCGACAAATATTAATTACCACTGACAACGGGTAATCATTGGTGATAAGATCTAGGTTTGGGGGAGATGAAACGACTTTAAAGTCATTCCTATTTTAACGGGATGAAAGCTGCATGGATTTTGGTACGTCCCGTTTCGATTTCTCATCTCAGACATATTTTACAATGGCTCCCTAGGGTTTTAATGATGGAGATTTTAGTCCAGATGATGGATTGTTCAACTCCTACTCGTCGAACGTCCCTGAGTACTGGTGTGACTAAAGGGATTTAAATCCCAGCGAAAGCGTGTGATCGTGTTTTTTAATTTCTTGAACAAATTAAAAATACAAATAATCAAGAAAAGGTTAAGAATCATACCTTTGCCGATCCACAATTGCACAACGAAATCTCCTCTTGAAACTGGTAGTCTCCTTTTTTAATTCTTCTATTCCACGAGATTTTCTTTGCTATGATTCTAGCAAGAATTTGGCTTGTGGGAATCACTTCTTGAAAAAATGGAGGGAATTGAGAAGAAAAAAATTCTTAAAACTTTTAAAAGGAAATTAGGAGAATTTTTAGAGAGAGAGTTTCAGAGTAATTGTAGAGATTTTTATTTTAGAGAGTATGTCCTATGACTTATGAGGGCTCCCAAGGGCCCTATTTATAAATCTCAATAGTTACTCCTAATCCTATTGAGATAACTCTTCTACGGAGATTTTAAATAAATATTTAATAATATCCAATATTAATAAATATCTACCTAAAAATATCTCATATTAAATAGTTTAAAATATTTAAATCACATTTAACTATTTATCTCCTGCAAAATCTTTAGTTTGAATCTCATCCAAATTAAGTAATTAATTATTTGAATCCAATTCAAAATAATTAGTTAATTCTTCCCCCAATTATTTAATTCAAATATTATTTAGATTAAATAACTTAACAATATGGATCTTATCCAAATAATTAATTATTTGAATCATATTCAAACAAATCAATTCTCCCATTATCTACTTAATTCAAATCTTATTTAAATTAAATAGCTTATTTATTTATATGGATCCCATCCAAATAAATAAATAATTATTTGGATCATATTAAAATAAATTAATTCTCCATATCATAAAGTTATAGTTTGAATCTTATTCAAATGAACTTTATAAAAAAATCATGTAATTAACTGTATCAAATATAATTCTTTCAACATATTTGATTCTTATAGATCTGTGGTGAGCTAACAAAAGAACTTATAAACTTACAAATTATAAACTCTAATGATCCAAGATTAATTAATTAAGCTCTTTAGTTAAATTATAACTTTAATTCATTAACTACGGGGAAAACCACTGTAGACTTGTAGTTGAACTCTTATGCACTAAAGGACAAGTAGTATCCATGGATATAGTTAATATCAGCAAGTTGATCATTCATGAGCTGTTCATAATTATAGCGGTTCAAATATCCACTTTACCCTTGTAACTACATCTTTTTCTTAAGTACTATTGATTCCTCTAATGAAGAATTTGTTTATGATCTAACCATAAACTTAGTCCCTCTCAGGCTAGCAGAAGGAAGGCCTTCTGTTCAAGACCCGAAACCAATATCTAAGGGAACTACTCATCTACTTACCCTATGGGAGAATGAGTGAATTTCATCTTGTGAAGTTATGTTCCTGGCTTCCCATTTAGTCAAGTCCCCAAAATGGTAGGCTTATTGAGTCGGTAACTTGGGCCACTTTCAACCGTGCAAATGAAAGGACTGACATCACAGACAGGAGTTCATAAATCACTCGAGATTAAGATTGAGTCGCACACGATCATCCTACGGAATATTGATCTCATCAATTAACGGATTTACAATGAGAGATTAAATATTTCGCATTGGGTCTAACCTCATCCATATACTATAAATCTTTAGTTTATTTTTTAAATATGATCTATCTCGTATGTCAACTACAAACTATTTAGAACTACATATAATAACCTTAGATTTTTTCGGTTAATGGATAAATTAATCTTGCACAATTAATAATTAATTTAATCAACTAATAAATTACAAGGCTTCAGGGCACAAGTCCCAACAATGACATGTATGACCCTTTTACTACGTCATACTCTTCCAATGCTGAGAAGTCATCGGAGTTTCGAAGCTCATTGGAGGACGACTCTAAATCCTTTGAAGAATTCCTAAAGTTAAGGAAAACTGTCATAGAGCAGGCACCGACGACAATCTCTGACTCCACTTCATCCAATCCTAACTGTGCCCCGTTGTCTTCTTCTGATGAAACATCGACTGAGGAGGAACACTCGGGGTCCGAGTCTGATTCAACTACGTACTTCAGTGAACGATCCCATGCGTGCCTCACCAGAAGTTATAGTCATTTCATCAGACTCTGATAAATTCGACTACGGGATACCAAGTGTCGAATTTGACTCTCCCGCCGATCTGCCGACTCCATCATCTAACTCTCCGACACCGATTACAACCATCGACTTCGACAAATGATTCTAACTTCTACTATACCGACACCGACAGTTATTCCGATCTGCCTTACTGAAGACTATTCGAACAAATTTTTTCTTCTGATTTTATGTTTTAGGTTGGTTCATGTAATCGTCTAATGTGGGGAATGGTTTAGATGCTCTTTTTTTTTCCTTTTTTTTTTCTTGGTTCATGATCATGTTAATATACTGCTTTATCTGAATACATATTAGTAATATGTTAGTGTTGTTACTAAAATTTTCCCTTCTTTATGTTAATATTTGTATTTCTCAGTGATGAATGCTAATGATCGGACGGGTATCAACAAAAAATATGGTGTGAGTCTATATATGACGACCAATATAGGTAAGGATTATAAAGAAAAAGTACAACATCAAAAAAAACCCTTAAACCCTAGTCACCAAATAAATGTATCCGCCCATAATTGAACAACGTATTGTCATTTAAACAAAGACATTTTAACTTGCACCTATCAGGATCGGTGTCCTAAATCTCTCTTGTATTCTCGTAGTTTGTAAACTTTATATAAACAAATTGTTGTTAATAAAATAATTATTATTTTATGAGCATACGCTCAATCTAATAAACAAAGATCTTAGGTTATTTTATGTAATTTAAACATGTATGCAGAGACGTCCAAGTGGATCATGTTTAAATGATAACCTAAATAGTCTGTAGTAGATGGATAAGGCTAGATACCTTATCCTGGTGGCATTATGGATATAGCCCGCTTTGTAGACGTTACAAGTATTGTAAAGTGCCACAAATGATCTGGTCCTGATCATTCATGTGGAGACATGTGGGCGGTGGTATCCTATACAAAGAATCTGTATAAGACCAGGTCATGAACTGATTAGTTTAATTATATAACGCCGTTAATAATAGAGACTTACATTTTACTAGGATGACCATAGGTGTATGACTTGAATCTTGAGTGAGTTGTGAATTCTTGCCTATGAAAGCAGTCCTTTGATTTGCATGGGTGAGAGTGGACAGATCACCAACTCAATATGCTTACAATATTTGGGATTCGTATGATTAGGGAGCTGGGAACACAACTACATAAGACAAAATTCACTCATTCTTTGATGTCAGGGTAAGTAGATAAATTGCTCTCTTAAGGGCTGATTCTGAGGCTCGAACAATATGGTCATACCCTCTCTTGGCCTGAGAGAGATTTGGTCATAGTTGGACTATGACTTATTGTTCATTAGAGGGATAAGTGGTACTTAAGGAGTTAGATGTAACTATAGGGGCAAAATGATAATTTTGGCTCAGTTATACTTACAAGAAATTTGTGAAGGGTCATCGTATTGTTGACTGGTTATATCCTATGGACAAAGAAATATATCTGTAGTGTGAAGAGTGCAGCTATCGATTTTTAGTGAAGTGATCGACAGTTAATGGATGTTGGGTAATTTAATTAAAGAGTTTAATTCATTATCCAAGTACCATTAAAGCTTTAATGTACAGGTCCATAAGGTCCCCTCTGTAGCTCAACATGAATTATTGAGAACTAATTTTGGATTAATTTGAATTATTCAAATTAATTGAGGGAATTAATTATATATGGTATAATTAATTAAATTAATTATGTGTAATATAATATAATGTATTTGATACGTTATAATATAACGTTTATTTGAGAGGAAATAAATATTTGAATATGATTTAAATATTAATTATGTGGATGAGATTCATATAATTAAATTTAGTATAAATGTGGTTTATATTATATATCATGCATTATTAAGAGAAATTAAAACTATAAGTTATATTGTATTTGATACAATATAAAAACTATAGATTATGTGTTATATTTGTTATAACATCTAGTTATATACATCTAATAAGTTAGTTATTATATGTATATATGTATATATTTATATATATTAAATTTAATTTAATTTTTGAATTAAATTAAATTAAGGAAGTTATGAAAATAACTCCCTCCCTATTTTTTCTCTCTAACCATCGTGAAACGTGAGAGAGGAAATTTAGTTTTTTGACGATATCTTCGTCTTCTTTATAGAGGGTGTCAGTGAAAGATCCCTCTAGTAATTCCGAAGAACACAGAGAAGAAAAATTAGTTTTCTTCTTCCTCTCAAATTCTCCCCCTCTTCCCAAAATTCAGAGCACACAACACTTGAATTCTCATCCTTAAAGAGAATACATGAGATTCATTTATCAAGGTGATCATTTAGGATTTCAATTTTGAAGATCGAGTTCCAGACAGAGAATTTGTGACTAGAGAAGAAATTTCGTGAAGATTATTGGGTTCAAAGGTAAGTGCTATTTCTTCCCTAATCCCTTCAAAACATGTTGTATTTTATTGTATAATGCATAATTTTCTATTCTTTAAATTGGGATTCTGAGAAAAAAAAAATTGAGAACGATTCTCTTCCGCTGTAAAACTTCATCGTTTCTTCAGTGTCAAGTTCTGCATATCTGTCGTGGTCACATCATACTCCATGAATTTAGCACAATAGTAACCGTAGATGAGCCCTCTAGTTTACCGTTTCAAGTTCGTCAACTTAGAGACTACCCAATTGTGCTTTTATTGAGTAGATCGACCGTAATTTAGACCACATGCAACAACTAGAGATGGCAACCCTTCTAACAAGGCATGTGTAGCACTTGCTAACTCGATGTCATCAATGTATAGTGGAATGCAGTAAAAAATATATACCCTACCCTTGCCGATCTCAATGCGTGCCAAGATCCAATGATCCTTGATGTCGATGGGCCTATACACATATGTGACCTCGTTCCATGCAAGGGCATATCCCTTCACTTTCCCAAGAACGCGACCAAGAAATGTTTGATCTTTACTGCCCCGCCAGTCCAATATTCTCGCTATGCCTCTCGACGCAGCTGCCTTGGTTAGACTATCTACTGCGAAAAAAAAAAAAAAACTTTTGTATGAATGGAAGAAAATATTTACGGATGCAAATATAGTAATGCAATCAAATGATATTAAATCATGTCATACCATAAAAGCTATGTCAATGATCGTGAAGTTGTGTTTACAAAGGTTGCGTCTTGATTGCAGCTAACGGTTCATGAACATCAACAATGTAACAATATCCTGAAAAAAACGTCAGTCTAACCTCAACATAAAACATACGTGTTCCATATTAAGTATTACAGTAAAAAAGCCACTAATATTACCTTCGTATTTACCCACTCTTGGCATGAAAATTTTTGGAAAAAAAACTTTTGGGCAGCTGCTATGCAGGATGTGTCATACTTCGTTATTTGTCCATGAGTTATATACGTGAGCAAGATTCTTAGGTATTGGAAATTCAAGATCATAGACTGCCAAATTCTGATCGGGTATCTCAAGACATGTAAAACCAAATGCTTTGCCCTTGTTTCTAGTGACCACGTCGGGGTGTATACTTCTGAATCGCTTTTCGCTTACGTTGTTGGGTCGTGGATTTGATGGGAACATTCATTGTTGTTTGATTCTTGACGATTGCACTTATTTCCACCGCAACGATGGGCCTCGTCACTTCGGGTAGAGGCGTAAGCAAAAGTCGATCAAATTGTTCAACCCGTCCATATTGGTCGAACCTTCGGTTTGTGTAGATATGAAATCGATGCCAACTTGTTCGGCTTCGATTTTCCAAGTGGGTGCGTTGTTTAAGACCAAGCCGACCGTTTGGCCATTAAAATATGTCTTTCACTTCCTTATCTTCATACTTTTGGCATCCCCGTTTCTGAGGTTTATTGTTTCTTCTCCACCAATTTCTTTAAGTTCCATGAGGGAAAGAACTCTTCACTTCAAGAGTATTAAAGATAATAGAAAGAGAAAAAAAATAAGGAAAAAGATAGATAAACCACAAAAAGGAATGACATAGGAAAGGAAAGGGTTTGATGGCCTAGTTGCCTAGAATGATAAAAAGTTTAAAATAAGTTACATTCTTCACGGAAAGCCCAAAAGACCATTCAAGCACGCCATCAACTCTTCCAATTCCACATTTCAATTTTCAAATGTCACATCATACACTCTCCCATTTTTCTAATAAGTAAAAAAGGAAAAAAAATAATTTTTCTTTTAAAAGTCTATCGCTGAGAGCCTGAGATAGTTTTAGTGAGACTTGATGTAAAATTCATATCTAACCTGACACAAAATTGAAAAAATGGTGAACTACTTAAACCAACTTTTCATTGATCGATTCAATGTGGTTACCCCAGAATGCCCGATTTAGTGTAGTTTTGCATCTTCCTTTAAAATTCTAAGCGGTTGAGCTTTGATTTTTTCTATAAATCAAGCCAAATTGAGCTGCTTGCACCGCTAATTTCGGGGACAGGTTCATCCAATATTGTAATCACGTCAACGTTCTTCATGGGTCCGATCATTGCTTCGATATTGTGATTTTCGTCTTTATCAACATCAACCACCTCTATTACCAGCTCACGATTCAGTTGGTCATCCATTCCATCCTTTCCCATGTGATTAACTTCGTCAACTATGTAGCCTGAAACGCTAAGAAGCCACTATTCCCCTTTGCCGTGGGCACCCATACTGCATTCATCACCCTTATGGACAATAGTGTGTCTTATATCTGCTTCACGTGCGCCTTCAATATCCACTTCTATTTCATTGAGATGAAACATAGTTGTACTTTGATCGATACAAGTGTTGATCGATTGGAACTCGGACCCTTTACTTCGCACAAGATTTCGTACATCGATATGAGGTACATCATGTACCTATGGATCGGTGTGTATTACAAATTTAATTCGAAAAACATAGTACACTTTACGTTTCAAATAGATAATGGAAAATGAAAAAAATAACGATACCTTACTCAACTCTCGAATTATTGACATCACATTAGCAAGTTTCAACTTCACTGCAGATAAATCAGCGTCTAATCTCTCAACGTGTTCTTTAAGTCCAGAGAGCTCTTGTACAATCGCATTGTACTGGTACAATGGAACGTTTACACCTTCATGTTGATTCTTGTACAATGTTCATTTCCCCAACGCCATCGTCTTGGTATCCACCGACATCCATGAATCCACCAAGATTCTCATCTAAAAAATCCTGGATGTCAGCATCACTCGTATCTCGATGGAGAAGTAAGTTAGCAACAACATCGTGTAAGAGTCTATCGCTCACTGTTGCCTCCCAGAAACTACGTTTCGAAACAGATTCATATATGGACACTACTACCTCCAACTACAACACATGTATCAGTAAATGAACAATCCTAACCAAACGTAAGCAAGCTAAGAACCATACCTGAGGTGACTGGAAAACCTCTTTCATTAATCTTTTCATTGGGACGAACTGGGTGGACGTCCACCTTAGGATATGTGGTACCATATCCGAGCTCAACTTCTTACAGACCCATCTTGATAGCATTAGGATAGTCTCTTACAACCACACCCTATTTAATTAAGGATGCGTTAAGTAAGTATGCATAATATCTATCTACCTACCAAGAATCAATCCAAATAGGGATAAGTGTCGTAACAAGAAAGCATGTGTGAATCCAGTAAGAATGTATCTCACTTTATATCCTTGTTCATCATAGACATCATCTTTTAATATTCAATCTTGTCAACCAATGCATTTTGGAGACTTTTTAAAGTTCTATCGAACCAAATGCTTCTCCAGTCTACTTCATTGAAAGCGCTTAGGTCCTCAATAGCCGTAAACAATGTGTGTCCAATTTCGTGTTAACCCGATCCTTCCCCACCATTGCTACCTCAACATAGTAGACAACAGACACCTTCACTGCATTTTCATCAGTCTCAGACTCCAACTTAACATGCTCCACTTCCATATTAGTTTGGCATATTATTTGTCTCGTAGATAACCATTGTCGATATCAAACTGGATAACATCACTACTAGAGGGAGATGGCCATAAGCAAGTGATTAGCATAAAATCCTCTTTAGTAAAGGTCAAAACCTTCCCATCTACGAGGAAACTAATGACACCTGTCCGATCATCAACTACCTCTCTTTGCAGTATGTAATGTACAAGAGGACTATTGAACATCAAATCTAAGTTAAACAAATGCCCGAATATTGTGTTTCCTCTAAACATGTCCAACTGGGTTAACCAAAGCTTATCCTTCATCACCTTGTTAGCATGTCTAATGCGTGACAGATTGGTAATCTATGCAGGGAAGTGATCCTCTTCTTTATATTTCAAAATCGTGCCATTTATTATCTATAATACATAAAACAAAACAGAATAAAATTTTTAGGTTTATTCAACCCTAATGAAATAGGAATTTATAGGTAAACTGTTGTGCCCTAGAATATGTACACATATTTTTTAGCATCAACCTAAGACCATTCCCATCTTCCCCATCCCTTTGAAACCAACATGACGAGTTACAAATAGAAAATACTCATTATTGTTATTTTTTTTCAACATACCAGATCATGTAAATTCAAAAAATTAGAACAATAGTAATCAAAAGAGAGATTCATGACTAACGTACTTTTGGGGGTAAATACAGGTGCAAACTATGGAAAGAAGAACAAAAATATTTAAAAAGCGCAAGGTACTTAGTCCAGAATAGTCGAAATTGGTGAAACGGCGTTGGATTGAAGTTTAAGCTCTTTTAATTTACAAATCGCGATTAGACTTATAATCAGGCGAGTGCTGTACAAAAGCCTTCGTGTTTCAATGGGCTTCCCTGACCCGAGGGATTGAGATAAAATTTCCTGAAAAATGACGCGTCACGATAGACTTGGAACTCAATTCACGGCTAAGCAAATATCGAGCTGACAGGTTCATCACTATCGCGATATTCATTAAACCCCAATTGGCGTAAATAAACATTTCCTATCTTGTTTGTATTACAAAATTAGGTAAGGGATTAGTGAAAATGATCAGACAGGAAGGATCAACGCTAGTGCGAACATATTTTGTAACGTTGGATTGGGCTAGTGCGAACATATTTTGAAAATGATCACATAGTTTAAATCTTCATCGCGTTTTGTTCATCAAGTCGGGCTAGGGATAGGAAAACTTCATGAGGCTGAGAGGCCAATCACGATCGTGATGCGTTTATATGTTATGAATAGGGATGTGACGTAAATAAAAGGTTATAATTTATAAATTTTCGAGGAGGTTCACAAAACTAAAACGCACTCAAGGATAGGTCATCCGTACAAAAACCTTGAGTTTCTCTAACAATCAAACACAATAATTTCAATTACAGAAACAAAATATCTAGAGTATTAGGAGTCTATCTAGTCTCTCCAAAACAAAAAAAATACACCAAATTACCAAAATAACAAGGTAGAGAGAAGAAAAGAGATACAACGACAGTATTTAACGAATGAAGGAGGAGATGAACGTACCTTGGAACAACAAAATCCACAAGAAGAAGGGCAAGAATCATGAATAGAGAACTTAAAAAGTCTCTAAGGGGCGTTTGGGCAAGTGTTATCATCAAAATATAATAACCATCCCTTGCTACAGTAAAAACTATTTCAAAACCTTCAATTAGCGTCAACACTATTTCAAAACTCCCATTTGCTATAATGTTTACTATTTACTACGATTTTTACTATTTTACATTCATCATTTTTTCATTATTTGTTACAATGTTTATTATTTCCTTCTCAAACTAAAATAGTTTACACCTCAAACACATACTATTATGACCCAAACTAAAATAATCTATACCCAAAACATAAACTATCATAACCCAACTATAATAACCTAGGATTATAATAACTAACTTATTACCACAAATGCCCCTTAAGGGGCCGTTTGGATTTAGGTTTTCTCAATGCCCAGAAATAAAGGATGTCTGGGAATTATATGTCTCGAAATAAAATTACTGGGAATCAAGGATGACTATGTTTGGTTGTCATGGAAAAATAATGTATGGGAATAGTATGTGTGAGAAATATATGTGGGAATTAAAAAAAAAAAAAATTAAGATTGTCTCTATCAAACATTTGTTGAAATGCTTTGAATCTGTTTGTTGGCACTTCGAACAACCAAGTACAGGGGTATCGCTTAAATTATCTACACGATCGCTGAGTAACAAAATGCTATACGACCACCTATCCAATGCTATACGATTGCCTATCAAATGCTATACGATTGCTTACCAAATGCTACACGATCGCTGAGGTCGGCTACACGAGTAACAAAATGCTATACGATCGCCTACCTAATGCTATACGATCACTTACCAAATGCTACACAATCGCTGAGCTTGGCTACATGATCGCTGAGCTCTGCTACACGATCGTTGAGTAACAAAATGTTATATGACCGCCTACCCAATGCTTACGATCGCCTACCTAATGCTATACGAACATAATATAGGAAAGTCTTCCCTCTCGGTCGAGCTGCTTTGCTCATTCTCCTATACCTGGCTACTTCTCGCGATCGCTTACCAAATGCTACACGATCTCTTATCAAATGTTACACGATCGCCTACCCAATGCTATACGATCACCTACCAAATACTATACGATCGCTTACCAAATACTACACCATCGCTTACCAAATGCTACACGGTCGCTGAGTAACAAAATGTTATACGATCGCCTACTAAATGCTATACGATCGCCTACCAAATGCTATACGATCGCCTACCAAAATCTATACGATCGCTTACCAAATGCTACACGATCGTTGAGTAACAAAATGTTATACGATTTCACGATTGGAAGGAAGAAAAATCGTGGTAGGAAGCGGAAGAAGAAATGAAAATCCATACTTCTCAATGGGTATGCAATTCCTTCATTTGTGTGGGGTAAAAGATACCCAGGACTTGCCTTTTCCAAAGTAAATAAACAAATCCTAACCAAACATGAGCCTTGTAAACCCATTCACATTCCCACCCTCTTTTCCCTCCAACCAACGACCCCTAAAAGTGTTCGACGAGAGAGTTTGGGAAGTGGAGGCTGGGTGAAAACAATGACCATTTCCGTAGGGTTATTAGGAGGAGAGTGAAAAGTGGAATTCTTTTAACCAAAAACAAAAACTTAAGTAAAATAAACAAAATAAAATATCTCTACTTACAACATGTTTACATTCTATTGATTATTTATTAATTTCTAAAATTTGATAATTTAATGTCAATTATTAATTTATTTTCAATCATTTGCTTGAACTTTTAATAATTTAGTCTCTGAATTTTAGTTGGAAATGTTTTAATCTTTGTATTATTAAATTTGTAATAATTTAGCTCTTGAACTTTAATGAGTAAAAATTGAGTTCTTGAACTTTACAATTTGTATTGACTCAGTCCTTATTGAAAAAGATATTATTAAGATTTAATAAAAAAATTTATACATGTAAACCGATAACTTTTTTTATAAAATATAAAAATTAAGTCGTTACTTAATAGAGGTTGAAACATATTTCGAAGAGATTTTTTATGACAAGAACTAAATTGTTCTTTGTTAAAGTTTAGGGATTAAATTGTTATAAATCTGAAAGTATATATGGACTAAAATCTTAATCAGTTAAGTTCAATGACTAAATTGTTACTTTATTGAAAGTCTAGGGACCAAAAGCTTTTTTTTTTTTTTTTTTAACTTTTTTTAATTTCTGTACTTTTCTACTTCAAATATTTGCAACATTTTTTTAAAGGTTGCAATAGAATTAAGTTATTGCAACAGTGTCACGAATCTTGCAACATAATCGTTGTAATACACTTTTTTTTGTAGCATTTAACAAGAGTATTGTAAATTAATCGTTGCAATAGACATAATTTGCAACAAATTTGTAAAATATACCTAAAAATTGTTGTAATTGTACATAGCTTTGCAACCATTTTTTAAATTGCTGCAAAAAATCGCTACATTAGATGGTTTTACAACAGTTTGTTTATATGTTGCTAGAAACCGTTGCAATCTTATGAAGTCTTGTTGTAGTGTTTTGTTGTAGTGTTTGGTCTAAATCGCTACAAAATATCTGTTTTTAAACCGTTGCAATTTATGGTTTTTAAATCGCTACAAAATATCTGTTTTGTTGTAGTGTTTGGTCTAAACTCACGTGCATCCTCACACCATAACATATGATGACTTTGGATGAAAATAATTGATATTTTCCCAATTTTCTAAGGACTCGTTTGAATTGATTTAAGAAAAAAATGTTTTTAAAAAAATTCATTTTAATTTAAATATTTTTTATAAAACTAATTAAAATACACTTGAAAAACTATTTTCAGTAATTGTCAATATTAAAATACACTTGAAAAACTATTTTCAGTAGTTGTCAATATTAAAATACATTTGAGTGGTTGCCAAACACTCAAATATCTTATCAAAGACTTATTTTTTACATTAGACACTTGAAAATGTATTTCAAACACACTATAATTAATAAATTTTTTTCAATCAGGAGTAAAATTGCTGACACTAGGGGCAAAATTGTATTTTCAGTATGTGGATTTTCCACTTAAAAATTGAAAAAGTAAGAGGTTAGAAAAATTAGTTTCTAAAAGATATTTGTTTTGTTAAAAATAGCAATTTCCTTATCATAGTTACTAATATGCTCATTGCAAAAGTCACATATAATATTATGTTATCTAAATCGATTATTCAGTTATGGTCTCGGATTTAAATGGATACAAGTAGGTTAAGAATTACCTTTTTGATTTTTATATTTTTAACAATTTAGTCATATATAATGATTTAGTCTAATTCTTTAATTTTATTAATAATTTAGTTCCAATTAAAACCTCAATAATTTATATAGTGAAAATTATTTTAAGATATAATAGAATTTCTTATTAAAGTTGATTGATAAACTAATTAGGAACCAAATAGTTTATGAGATACCAAATCAAAATTGTTGAATAATAAAAATCGACATTTAATTTTATGCGGTAGGGATGACATTATTACAAATTTGAAAGTTAATAAATGATTACATACTAAAATAGGAGGATTAAATTGCTACTATAGTTATGAAGACTTCCAAGACGTTTATTCTCTTGCTCGCTCTTGCCAGGTATGAACTCAAACAAAAACTATACTCCAAATCAATAATGTAGTTGTCATTGCATGTTGTTTCCAAGAATTACAACTCTTCTTGAATTTCTATGTATAAGTATTTAGAACATTTGTTTGCTGTGTGGTATATTTTACGTAAGCAGTTTATAAAATGCTACTGAAGAACTCATTGCAGATAAACTGTTTGATAAAATGACAATGAGAAAGGTCAGTTTTCAGAAGTTGTCGTACATAAATTAGACTATTTTGAATCAGGAACATATTGAGTTTGTGAACTAATTTAGGCAAAAATGGTACAATTACAAGCATTAACCATCCCGAGCCGAAAAAGGAGTAGATGTCATTGTCATGAAAACTGTTTATTCTGTTGCTGGTGAGCAATGAAGAGGGTATTGAGTTGAAAGGAAAATATCAAGACCATGTGTATAGGTATCTTTTTCTCAAAGGATTTGAAATTCTACATAGGTAAAGCAGAGAAATTTCCTAGTCTTCTGATAATGTGTAAAGTAATACTTAGTTTAAGCAGCTAACTACAGTTTGTGTAGTATGATATGAACTCCATGTTGAGGCTTCATTGATGAGGAGGTGGTGGGAGCATGTGTATATGATGGCGAAAGCTCAAATGAGAAGCGTTGTAGGATAATTGATAATGCCATTTTTGCTTCAATCATGGCAAAGTTTAGTCCTATGCATATTCTAGGACCCCAGCCAAATGGTACATAAGCACTTGGATTATTGGTTGCTTTGGAAACTCCCTCAGAAAATCTTTCTGGTTTAAATTCATATGCATCTTCTCCCCATAACTCAGGATCACAATGGATAAGAACAATTGGTAAGCCCACCATCACTCCTGCTGGTAAAATCAAATTTCCAAGTCTTGTTTCTTTTTTAACAAGACGCTCAAACATACTCACAGGTGTATACAACCTGAGAACCTCGTTCAAGATCATAGTTACCTGTGCCGTTGCAAAAGTTACTTGTCATAGCAAACACACAAATTTTTAGGGCATACATCCCCTCAAAAGTCACATGTTAAAGTGTCACTCCTTGCCAACATTTCTAGCTAAGAACATCGATATAGAAATGAGATACAAATATGACATGACACTCATACAGAGACATGTCACTTTTTTATGGACAAGGACACGACAAGGACGCATTAATTCAAAATCATCGAATGTACGTATTTATATGCTTAAAAAGTTAGTATGATGTATTTTGCTATCAAAATTTATTATTTTTATCATATGTATTTGGTATATTCAACAAGTGTTTGATACATATTTCACAAATATTGGATTTATTTAGCATTGTAGGACTAGTTTCTAACACATCTACTGGACTACCAAGTGTTTGATATATGTCAAAGCGACCAAGTGTCTGGCACACAGACACATTAGCCATGATTAAAGTGTTCGTACTTCTTAGATGTCAAGTCTATCAAATAGCCTTTATTCTATTAACTTACATAGTCCAAATTAAAGGCTAAGTTTGATTGAGATTAAGGTTAGAAGCCATTCTATAATATTTATACCTCCAAAACGTTCTCATGTGATTGCTTTATATCAGAAGATGGCATTTAAATTTCACATATGAGATAAGATTAAAATGAGAAAAATAGACAAGTGGAAAGTAAATGCTCGAGAATTGAACACTCACAACTTTTAGTCGACTTAAACCATCATAATCTGGTTTCTTGTTGCCAAAAATATCAAAGACCTCTGCTCTTGCTCGCTCTTGCCATTCTGGATATGAACTCAACATTACCATCGTCCAAACTAGTAATGTAGCTGTAGTTTCTTGGCCAACAGCATAGAAAAGTTTGCATTCAACAATAATATCTTCTATGCTCATTCCAATGTCTTTATTGTTTCCATGTTGTTTGATTTCCTTCAAATTGGATTCCATGAGAATGCTTAGTAGGTCAGTTTTCATAGCTTCACCTGCCTTCATAGACTTTTCCCTTTCATTTATAATACCCAAGATCAAAGTTGCTATCTCTTTACTTATCTCTTTCATTTTATTGTTTGATTTTGTGGGTAGAAATCTGCACAAAATTAATCATGATCTGAAATCTTTCACATTAGATGTATCATAATGTTGTAGATGGATTAAGGTTTTACCTCCATCCTGGAATATATATCCCTAAGGTAGATTGGATCAATAAGCCAAATAGTTCAGTTTGAAGCTCGAAGATCCTTTTTCCTTTCTCATAGCTACTCCCAAATGCAGTTCGAGAGATCACATCAGCCGCCATATTTTGTAGATAAGGCATTACATCTAACTCACAAGATCCCTCTCCAGAGACCATGCTTTCCCACTTGCTAACCATCTCGTTACAACTGTGATAAATTGCTGGTACCATAACCTATAGAAGTGTATGTATGAGATCTTGAAATTATTGATCTCGTTTGATAATGTTTCTATTTCCTATTTTCTACTTCTTGTTTCGTAGGAACTTGAAACAACAATATGTTTGGTAAGTATTTTTGTTTCTTGTTTCTTGAAAAAAGAAACATAAATAATTATCAAACAAGAACAAGAAATATAAATAGCCATTTGTTTGATTTGATTTCTTTGTTTTGGAAAGAGAAAACAGAAACTTTATCAAATGGGCTCTTAGTAACTTGAATAATTAGTTACTCATTTGCCTACGAGTACCTATAGAGTTGGAAAGGATCTGAGTTCAAAATGAACTTGTAAATCAATTGAAGTTTGTTAGTTTGGTTGTCATAATCAAAACTAAATAATCTAGACTTGTTTGGCAGTAATTTAGTTTTGGTTTTTAAAAACCGTGCTTGTATTCATACAATATCTTTACTATAGTTTTCATTTAATTCATAGCCAAATCCTAAAATCAAGAACAAGTTTTTAACTACTTTTCTTAGTTTCCAAAGCTTGAATTTTGAAGACATCTCTAAAAAGTAGATAACATAAGAAAGAAACTCATAAGTAAAAGTAGCATTTATAATTTGTTATCCCTATAAAAGAACAAATAGTTATCGAACGTCACCCTGATGAAATGCTGTTTTTATCTTCTGTAAATAAGCATGTGCTTCATCCTAATAAAGCAACATTCATTATACATATATGATTCCAAGTATTCATGTTGGTTATAAGATTATGATAGAATATTAGCCTTATTATTTATTTGTGGAAGTTTTTGAATTAGTTTAGAAGTGAAATGGAGAGAATGATACCTTAAGCTTTTCTAAATGAAATGCAGGGTTGATTATCTTTCTGTGTTTGACCCATTTTGGTCCTTCATGACTGAAAAGTCCATCTGCAGCCAATCTGATAAGGGGATACAAAGTTGGCTTTTGGAAATCATTGATCAATGAGAACACAATTTTAAGTTGTTCAGGGTCCATGATGTGCACTCTTGGTATGGGGCCAAGCCACATGAATGAATTCTTGCCTGCACTCCATCAAACACGTGCATTTTTCAGAAAATTTACAATGAATTGATAAATCATTCAACAGGAGCATTGCACTTTCACAGGGAATAGAACTATGAATAAGAAAGACTTTAAGTAAAATATTATGTATTTTCTGCTGGTAAGTTATAAAGTGGCTAACTTCAGCATAGAGGTGTCCATGTAGGATATGGACGGGGATGACATTCTTTATTCTTACTAAATTTCTCATTTAATTTTCTTTTTTGTAGGAATTAGGATGGAAAATCTCCGTAGAAATTTTTGAGGATCGAGTTCTCCGAAGGAAATTATTGCTGATTTAGTTTCTTTAAAAAAATGAATTAAATTATGTATTAAGAAGGTTTTTAATTAAATATTTAATTCTCCACTAAGGATTCTCATTTACATGGTCAAGAAAAAATATTACTCCTCTTAAAATGAAACAAAATAAAATGTAACAGGAAGCTATTTAATCATCCATACATACGTCGATTTAATTATCTGTATATATTAAATAATATTAATGATAAAAGTATATGGAGCAAGTAGTGGAAATACATTCTCCATTCCGTCTTCATTTAGCTCGCGAAATTTTTTTTTTCCCCACTCCCTATCCAAATAAGGATTCCTTAACCTTATTATACATGGATCCCCATGGGTTGGACTAATCAAGATATATATTTTCGACTAAGGGGTAAAAGCGAGATTCAAATTTTTAATTATTTGGATGAAAAAAAAAATCTAGAATGTCATAGTTTAAAGTATTTCCTTCACTGCTGATGGTCTAACAATTATTAACATAGATGTTTGATTTATTTAGTTGCAAAACATGTCACTTTTGTTAGGGAACATCAAATTTAAGGGGTGTAATTGTAATTAAATCACATTAGAAAGTATATTATGTACAAAACATATAAACTTCCAAGTGATCAAAGTGTTAGAAAAAAAATGGTAATTTTTATTTTATGGTTTAACAAACTCTATGGATAAAAAGAAAAAATTAAATAGATAAAGTTTTTCAAAAAAGAAAATTCATATGGGTCCTAAAATCTAGTTTTAACTGTTTGAGGTATACTCACAATAACATTGAACTAAAGGGAATATTTTGCACACAAAACATGCCTAATTGTTGGATAAACATTGGTTTTTAGTTTTTGCAAATTATAACTATTTTCTTACAACTTCTTTATCCTAACTTTCATCTTTCCTAATTATCAAATTTCAAAAACAACACATTTTTAAAAGGAATAATTGCGAATATAACAATTAAGCCGAATTATTTGCTGATATATATGACAATGCAAAAAAGTTGCAAATATAGTAAATTTAGATTCAACTCTTAAAGTTTATAAGAGATAGACCATATCACAAATAGAAGTTTATCACGGATAGATTTTATTATATTTGTAATTCTGTAATACTGTTGTTGTACGCTTGATTATTAGTCCATCTTTTAAACTTGTTAAAAGTGCTCATTTACCTTTTTATAAAACTTGACTTGGTTTTTTAAAATACTATAAAAAATAACCTATTTAGTAACGGTTTTATTTTTAAAATTTATACTAATATTTTCCCCTAAATTTCATACTATAAACTCTTAAATTTTTGGTTAAATTTTAGGAAAAGACACAAAAATTTTAAAACTACTTTTTATTTTCAAATTTTGATTTGAATTTTTAAAATATTAATGTGACGTAGACATCAAAATAGAAAAAGTTAAAAGGTTTGAGTAAAGCAATAATCTCAATTTTTAAGACGCTACAAAATTATTATTCTACATAATTTATTTAGGATAAATTGTAAAAACCACCTCTAAAGTATGTGATAATTGTAATTACACCTTCAAACTTTCAATTGAAAAATTAGGTTCTAAACTTCTACAAGTTTCAAAATCGAACCCTCGATCATACAATAATTGTAGAAATCGAACCTATAAATGTTAAAAATTGAACCTTCAAACTTATACAAATGTTACCATTCATACAATTATATAAGTTTGATGTTCTAATTTGATCTAATTTTAAAACTTACCACTATATTTTAGAGTCGGTTTTTGTAATTTGCCCACTTAGTGTAAATGAAAAAGAAAGAAAAAGGAAAAGGAAGATTGAGATAAAGATGATGGTACCATAATTCTGAATAGTATGATAAACAGCAGGAATGACACGTGGAGCGATATGATTGGAGAAGTTCATGGGCTTGGAGATGGCCTGCTCTCTCATGGCGGCTATGTCCTTCAAGTCGCCGTGAAGAATCCGGTAAGAATTTCCGGCGAAACCTTGCCGTCTTAAAAGCTTCTCTAATTTCTTCGGCCTTAACCAAATCCAGTCCAGTAATCTCCATCCCGATAATAATAATATCGGAATTATTAGCCAAATTGAAATCGTAGCTGCAACAAGCGACATCTTTGTAAAACTGTTTATTGAATAAATTTTCAATGGCTATGAGTTTTAACTTTTCTATGCTATTTATAACCCCATGAACTTTGAAATTCATATCACCATATATTGGAAAAAAAAACATAATTTAATAATTATAAAATTAAGAATACTATTTTTTAAATGAAATATGTTTCAGAAATGGGTCCAACCGTGCTACCCAAGACAAGGTAATATTATTGAGTTTGATTTATTTATTTATTTATTTATTTTTGGGACAAATATCAATTTATATGTTTGAACTTTGGGATAATATCAATTTAAACCTCAAACTAATTATTATATCAATTAAAACCCTAAACTTTCATAAGTATATGAATTTAAACCTTGGGTTTTTATAAGTATATTAATTTAAACCCTAAATTTTTATTAGTGTATCCAAATAAAACATAATGATGGGTTTATATTGATACACTTACGAAAGTTTAAAACTTAAATTGATATAATCATTAATTGAGGTTTAAATTGATAAAAATTATCAGTTTAGAATCTAAATTGATATAACTTCCAAAGTTCAGGATATAAATTGATATTTTTCTATTTTTTTTAAAATAAAATTTTAATTTTATAGCTCAAGAGTTTTGATTTGATCGAACAACATTTTTTTATCTAATTTTCCAATGGTAAAATACTGTGCAATCAGCGATGATTCTCTCTTTTAGAAAAATAAATTGAAAAATAATAAGAGGTTAAATTACAAATTTGGTCTATGCTTAAAAAAAAAAAAGTTAGAATTTAGAAAATTTATTTTGGTATTGTAATTAAAGTGTGGGGTAAGAAAATCGAACCTTAAATCTTGAAGTTAATAATATAAGCACTATATCAATTGAGCTACGCTCTTGTTGGCTGATATAATCGTCTTTGTGTGGTAATTAATAAACATCATCGTCTCTTTAATCTTAATGAGGAATATTATTAATTTGTTAATTTAACTTATATATTACTTTAATATTCAAGTAATCATAGAGACCAATTTAAAGATATGTCTTTAATAATGGAGTTAGGTTCAAATTGGACATTAATAATATTTAATTTTAAATGTTTATTGACATATTAAGATATTAAAAATTTTAATTCTAACTGAACTAAAAAAGTATATAATAAAACAATATAGAAGTAACAAAAGTTCAAATTTCACACCTAAAATAAGAGTCGATTTTCAAGAGTAATTGAATATAAACATTTTAACTTACATATTCTATACTTTGAATTTATGATTTTCACTCATTTCTTTTAGGTTAAATCACAAGTTTAGTTTATGAATTTTTAAGTTTGTTTATTTAGTTTCTCTAGTTTAAAAAGTGTCAATAGATTCTTAAACTTTCAACTAGGCCCAATAAGTGAGTTCCAAAAATTCCAATTTTGTGCCCAATTGATATTTGACATATTCAATATTTTTTTAAAAAAAAAATAAATGAGACCTACTAGACACTAGTTCGAAAGTTTAGAGTCATATTATATATTATACATAGAAAATGAAATCCAAAAATAGAAAAGACATGATAGACAATTGATAAGTCGATACTTTGATTATAATTTCAAGGAGAATCAAGAACTCAATTTTATATCAAATATATCAGTTAATTTGTTTTTTTTTTTTTAAATACGTCGAAGATTTATGAGACAAAATTTTTTCTCTCAATAATTTTAAAGTTAGAGAAAAAGGACCTTTATATCACATAAATCTTTGAAGTTTATAATTTAACCTTTCTTTTATCAAAGAAAAGGAAAAAGAGAAGAAAAAGGAAAAAAGTTGATAAGGTGGAAACATCTAAGTTGGATTATCATCACATTAGGGATGTGATTGTAAATTTCGATGACTTTTCTTCCCTTTTTTCTCTCTCTTTCTCTCTCTAAAAAAAGTTTTTTTGTGTGGTCTTTTTCTTTTCCATGTGCTTTGAAGAAAAAATATCTTCAAACATCACATCAGCTTGGAAATTTCAATTTATCTATCAATCATTAAAAAAAAAGGATAAATTTTAATTTGTATCCCTAAACTTTAGAGATGATATTAATTTAAATTTCAAATTAACAACTGTATCATACATCCTGAATTTTTGGGTTGTATCAATTTAAACCTTGAATTTTGAGAATTGTATCAATTTGAACCTCAAACTAATAATTGTATCAATTTAAACCCTAAAATTTCATAAGTATATCGATTTAAATCCTAAACTTTCATAATTGTATTAATTTACAATTTTCTTCAGATTTAGTTTGAAAAATATCATGCAAAACATTTTTTTTTTTTTCCAATCAAACTTATGTAAGTTTAGAGATTTGATTGATAAAATTACAAGTCTTACACTATGTTTATCCAAATGACACATAATGAAGGGTTTAAATTGATATATTTATGAAAGTTTAAGGTTTAAATTGATACAACTCACAAAGTTCAAGGTTTAAATTGATACCATTATTAATTTAGGGTTTAAATTGATATAGCCCTCAAAGTTTAGGAGTACAAATCGATATTTCCTGAAAAAAAATCACATACAAAATTCAATTAATAAAACAGGTAATGTTTGATTAAAAATGAGCATAATTCAATTAATATAAGATACACGCTCTAATCATTAAATCAGAGGTTTGAAATCCCCGAACAAAATTGTTGTACTAAAAAAAACTAAAAATATCTCGAGCCAATAATGGGAATATTCAAACTCAATTACAAAACTTTAGGGTCATTTTTAAAAAAACAAAAAATCAAACCCCGTACCAAAATATGTCCCAAACTAAATATTATTTAATGTAACGATAAAAATTAAATATTCAAAATAGTCTCATTCAATCCTAATAACCTGATGAGGAATTGTATTAGGGTGTTAGATGGGTAATAAGGAGGGTTGGTGAATGAATTAGGATTTGAGTGTGATCTCAAAATTAGGAAGATCTAAATATCTCGAAAACTTAATTTATATTGTAGTTCCGTTATCCTTTAAATTTTACTATAGTTGGGTCCTACATAACCTTAAAGCTAATTACAACTATAGTACTAAATTTTTGTCGAAATGTCATATGTCCAACGATATTTCCACATGTCCATAGATTCCACATTGACATTAGAGGTAAATTAATATTTTCATTATATCGTAAAAAAACCCATGAAACACAAAAAATAATCATCAAAATGCCACTAATATAAATATAATATAAATCATAGACATATTAACTTATTTACAAATCAGTAAATATTTATATGCTAAATTAAATTTGCTTTTTTTGTTTTTATAATTTTTTTAAAAATATATATAGAAATCGATATTTCCATCGAAATTTTCATAAAAATTAAGACCATGATAGCCTCATCGACATTTTAAACTTTGGTTATAAGTTTTTTTTTCTCTTTTTCTTTTAGTTAAAAACTAAACTAAGGAACAATTATTATTAATTTTCATTCTTAGAAAAGATTTAAATGAGGAAATTAATTACTAAATATATTGGTTAGAAGCTCACAAAAATAGGTTACTTGAACTCCAAGATATTCTAGATTATTGTTCTATATTTTGGTTGAAATAAATGGACTTAGATATTTTTTCATTATACTTGACCTCCAAGAAAATTTCAACTAAGAAGTCATATAATTCACGTTTCTCTTCTTTTATTTTCTTTGTCTTCACATGAGAACATGAATTCAGCCGTTGGAAGATGTGACACTCAAATTATGTACATATATATAAGTGTTGATTATGGTAGGGATAGTAGAGAGGTTATTCCCTTAAATGCTGATTATGAGGCTTGAACAAGGGATCCCGCCCTCTCATTTGGCATGAGAGGGACTTGGTTTTGTGATTGGATCACAAAACAATTGTTTATTAGGGGATAAGTGGGGACTTAAGGAACTAATTTCGGGGATAAAACAGATATTTGACCTAACTGTTATTATAAACAACCTGTGAAGGGTTAACTTACTAATCATGGTTATATCGAGTAGATATAATATATCTCCAGTAAGGAGAGTTCAACTATGGGCTTTAGTGGAGTGACTCATTAGTTAATGGATGGGGATTAGATCGGTCTTATGAGTTTAGCCGATTAATCTCGGATCGTTGGAGCCCATGATCTGTAGGTCCATGACGTCCCCTTACTAGCTCGAAAATGGACTAGCTCTAGAGTAGCGTGATATATTAGTTTGAAACATTCAAATTAGAATCAAACGGAATTGAAAAAAATTATATTTAAATATGATTTAAATATATGAAGATGAATTTGTGTAAAAAAAATTAATTTAATATTGGATATTAAATTAATTAGAATTATTTAAATTGTTTAAACAATTATTTATTAATTTATTAGAAATTAATTTATGAAATTAATTTGTAAAAATAATAAATTTTGATTTTAGAAATAAAATATGATTTTAAAATCAAAATAGATTTTGAAAATTGAAAAATTACACAAAACTTAAAAAATGGGCTTTTCAAGTTCATCTTCAACTTGCTCACAAGGAACCCATCACCTCTTCTTTTGTTTACTCTAAGCATGAGCTGCATCCCATGCAGCACATCTCTTTGCATGATAGTCCTGCAATATATTAAAGAGATTGGAGTGAAGAAAGGAAGGAGGAATCGACTGAATTTTTGTTGAAAAATTCGGATGAAGAAGGTGTTCTTCAATGGGTTGGTTCAGTGAGTTTTCTCCATATTCCCTTTGATTCCAACTTATTTTGAGTCCCACAACTCAATCTAGAGCATCAAGAGGATAGTAGGGAAGATCTTGTGGTGGTCTACACAAGGATTCAGAGGATTTTACAGCTGCAAATGGAGATTTTGTTGGTTCGGCCAAGGTATGTTCATGAAACCCATTAAACTCTGTTTTTAGCATGTTTCTTTTCAACCAAAATTAATGAATTAGAATGCTTATGGATCCTATTCCCTTCCATTACGTGATGGTGTCGATTAGAGTTGAATTAGAATGTAGTTTATTTGGAGTCATTAGAGTTGGAATTAAGCTGTAATTCGAAGAAACAAGCAAAGAGGCCAAGTTGCAGATTCCAGACGATCAGCCTCTGTTCATATCGTCGTTGAGCTTCAGTAGCTAAACGATCTTTTAGCTTCATACATTAGACGATATGAAGGAAAAGCTAAACGATCGTGTAGCTTCGGATGTTAATCGTTTAGGTGTTGTGTGCTAGACGATCGTCTACCTCAAGAGCTAAACGATGCGTTATTTTGCTATGTGATGGCACTACACGATCATGTAGCTTCGGGTGAGAGCTAAGCGATGAGGCGAAGAGCTATGTGATAGCGTTGATCGATCGCTTACACGATCGTTTAACTTTGATCAGGAGCTAATCATGCGGCGAGGAGCTATGCGATGGCGTTGAGCGATCACTTACACGATCATTTACTTTTGATCGGGAGCTAAGCGATACGGCGAAAAGCTATGCGATGGCGCTGAGCGATCGCTTACACGATCGTTTACCTTTGATCTGGAGCTAAGTGATGTGGCGAAGAGCTATGCGATGGCGCTGAGTGATCGCTTACATTATTATTTTGCTTACCTCAAGTGTCTTGTGTATGTATATGGGTTTTCCCTAAACAGTTTCAGCCTTTTAAGAAAGAAATGTAAATCAATGAAATTTTCTTTTTTTCCCAGAATTTTCAATGAATCAAACTATCTTTTATACACAGTTGAAAGCAAAAAAAATAAATAAAATAAATAAACAATAGGCAAAAATTAAGATGTTGAGATGCTGATTTTGGGAGGAAAACTAATAATTAAGACTTCGTTTGGTAACCATTCTGTTTTTTGTTTTTTTTTTTTTAAATTAAGTCTATTTCATCTACATTTTTTATAATAATTTGCATCTTTCTTAAGTACAATAGATGAATTCTTAGCTAAAGTCTAAAAATAAAAATAACTTTTTGAAAGCTACTTTTTTTATTTCTCAAAATTTGGCTTGGTTTTTTAAACTAAAAGTAGATAACAAATGAAGAAATTTGGAGGTGGGAGTAGTGTCAATAGGCTTAATTTTAAAAAACATAAACAAAACACAAAGTGATTACCAAACGAGACCTAAACAATTTGTCAGTAATTATTGATTGTTGACCATTATTTATTGTCACTAAAAGTCCAATTAGATTTTTTTGGCTAATGGATAAATTAATCTTGCACAATTAATAATTAATTTAATCAACTAATAAATTACAAGGCTTTAGGGCACAAGTCCCAACAATGACATGTATGACCCTTTTACTACGTCATACTCTTCCAATGCTGAGAAGTCACCAGAGTTTTGAAGCTCATTGGAGGACGACTCTAAATCCTTTGAAGAATTCCTCAAGTTGAGGAAAACTGTCATAGAGCAGGCACTGATGACAATCTCTGACTCCACTTCATCCAATCCTGACTGTGCCCCGTTGTCTTCTTCTAATGAAACATCGATTGAGGAGGAACATTCGGGGTCCGAGTCTAATTCAACTACGTACTTCAGTGAACGATCCCATGCGTGCCTCACCAGAAGTTATAGTCATTTCATCAGGCTCTGATGAATTCGACTATGGGGTACCAAGTGTCGAATTTGACTCTCCCGCCGATCTGTCGACTCCATTATCTGACTCTCCGACACCGATTACAACCATCGACTTCGACAAATGACTCTAACTTCTACTATACCGACATCGACAGTTATTTCGATCTTCCTTACTGAAGACTATTCGAACAAATTTTTTCTTCTGATTTTATGTTTTAGGTTGGTTCATGTAATCGTCTAATGTGGGGAATGGTTTAGATGCTCTTTTTTTTTCCTTTTTTTTTTCTTGGTTCATGATCATGTTAATATACTGCTTTATCTGAATACATATTAGTAATATGTTAGTGTTGTTACTAAAATTTTCCCTTCTTTATGTTAATATTTGTATTTCTCAGTGATGAATGCTAATGATCGGACGGGTATCAACAAAAAATATGGTGTGAGTCTATATATGACGACCAATATAGGTAAGGATTATAAAGAAAAAGTACAACATCAAAAAAAACCCTTAAACCCTAGTCACCAAATAAATGTATCCGCCCATAATTGAACAACGTATTGTCATTTAAACAAAGACATTTTAACTTGCACCTATCAGGATCGGTGTCCTAAATCTCTCTTGTATTCTCGTAGTTTGTAAACTTTATATAAACAAATTGTTGTTAATAAAATAATTATTATTTTATGAGCATACGCTCAATCTAATAAACAAAGATCTTAGGTTATTTTATGTAATTTAAACATGTATGCAGAGACGTCCAAGTGGATCATGTTTAAATGATAACCTAAATAGTCTGTAGTAGATGGATAAGGCTAGATACCTTATCCTGGTGGCATTATGGATATAGCCCGCTTTGTAGACGTTACAAGTATTGTAAAGTGCCACAAATGATCTGGTCCTGATCATTCATGTGGAGACATGTGGGCGGTGGTATCCTATACAAAGAATCTGTATAAGACCAGGTCATGAACTGATTAGTTTAATTATATAACGCCGTTAATAATAGAGACTTACATTTTACTAGGATGACCATAGGTGTATGACTTGAATCTTGAGTGAGTTGTGAATTCTTGCCTATGAAAGCAGTCCTTTGATTTGCATGGGTGAGAGTGGACAGATCACCAACTCAATATGCTTACAATA
>NC_143486.1:33500-92848 GCF_027475165.1 Benincasa hispida
TTGCTTTACCACAAAGCAATAAACTAAGATCCCTAGTTGTCATTGTAACTTAAGCATGTATGTGGAGACATATAGGTAGATCATGCCTTAAGTGATAACCAAAATGGTTTGTACTACAGATGTGACCCGCTTTGTAAAGAGTTACAATGTGGTGACTTAATATAGATGGTCTGATCCTGATTATTCATGTGGAGACATACGAGCGGGGGCATCCTATACAAAGGAGTTTGTATAAGACTAAACCACGAAGTGTTATAGTCTCGTTGTATAACATCGTTCATGACAGAGACTTCACTTTACTAGGATGACCATAGGTAACATGACCTTAATCCTGAGTGAGTTGGGAACTTCTGCCTTTGAGGGTGGTTCTTTGATTTGCATGGGTGTGAATGGCCAGATTGCCGACTCAAACCTACCCCTTTAGGGATTCGTCTAATTTGAGAGTTGGGAACTCAACTACACAAGATGGAATTCACTTCTTCCCTAAATTAGGGGTAAGTAGATAGATTGCTCTCTTAAGGGTTGATTCCGGGGCTTGAATGATGTGGCGCCACACATCTTCTCATGGCTCGAGAGGTGTCCACACATAGTAAGACTATGTTGTATTGTTCATTAGAGGGATTAGTGGTACTTAAGGAGTTAGATGTAACTACAGGGGAAAAATGGTAAATTGGCCCAACTGTACTTACAAGCATCTCTAAAGGGTTATCAGACTGTTGACTAGTTATATCCGATGGACACAAAAATATATCTGCGGTGAGAATAGTACAGTTGTCGATCTTTAGTGGAGTTCCTGGCAATTAACATATGTTGGATCTCGTGGTTAAAGAGTTTAGTCAGTTATTCACGTACCGTTAGAGCTTCAAGCCACAGGTCCATAAGGTCCCCTTGGTAGCTCAATGGATTCAAGTTAAGAATCAGTTTTTGAATCAGTTTGAAGTGTTTAAATTGACAAGAGGTAGTTTGATTATATATGATATGATTAAACTGGTCGATTATATATGATATAATTGACATAATGTATGAGATACATTAATTGGAGGAAAAGGATATAAATATGATTTATATCTAGTGGAGGAGAAGAGGACTATGGTTTATATGTTGCATATGATGTGATATTAAAACTATAGGTTATAAATATAATATGATCATATTTATTTATAATTAAACAATTATGAGTTAATTGTTGGTGGTTTTCTCCATAACCGTACGTGAAAGTGGGAGGTTGCATTCAGTTTTCATAACTAAAGGATAAAATGAAAATGATTTTCATTTTTGCAAAGAGATCGGATAATCGCTTCAAATTTGTACACTGCCCATTGTATAGTTAACGAGAGCCTACACAACAGTTCAAGTTTTCCTAAACGATCACGTACACGCATAGTCGACCTAAACGATCGCGCGCGAGAGCGAGATTACCTAAACGATTGTCTAAACGATCGTATACCTTTTACTAAATGATCGAGAATCCATCTATACGATAGACACAAAATCTCTCCCACTTGCTTGGTCGTTGAATACGATCGTGTTTCCTAATTCCCTCTACCAAATCCAACAGAGCCCATACCTTCTAGATTCCCACTCTGAGAATACCAAGGTCACTAGTGTGGTGTCCTCGTTGCTGCTTGTTCGTGTAGAAGATCGTTCGGTGGTGAACGACAGCGAGATTTGGTGGACGATTGACTTGGCGATCACAACGACAGTGAGAGTTGCTGATCTTGACGAGAGCGAAGGACAAAAAGAAGAAACGTTCTTCAAAGTTAAGTCTCTTATTCCTTTTTTATTTATTTGTTGAAAGCATGTCGTAATCTATTCTTTGATGCATAACCTGTATGTATATTTATTAATGCGGTATTTCTGTCACAATGAATTTGGAACGATCTTGCTTCCGCTCATAGGTACTCTTTGATAAGAGTTCCTTCAATTGGTATCAGAGTCAGGTTTTGATATTCCAAATCCATTGTAGTATAGAATAACATTTGCATTCTTAGTGGGTGAAGCATGTCTACATTTTGTTTAAGCATTAAACATGTGTTTGTGGATGTGGATTAATGGAGTTTTTTGGGATGATGCCTCTGGTTATTTAATTCTTTTACATTCAAAGTTAATTGTAAGGCTCCCTGTGATTTTGGGCATATTAACTTGCTATCGAGTCTGTAATTCAAAGAGTTTGAGTCACTGTGAGTCGCTCGTGATGAAGCTTCAAGGCAAGAAGTTGCACTATACTTTGAGGATGAAGATGACCAAGTGTTGGTCAGATCGTGTAAATGATGGGTATGCGATCGTTGAGTATCAGATACTCGACAGCAAGGTGAACGCGCGCGCACTAGACGATCATGTAGCTTAGCAAGCTTCATCGCTTAGTTATTGACTATGATAACTTGTAGAAATACAAGGTATTGTGGCTCAAAAGTTGGAACAATTAGAGTCTTTAATGATAAAATCTCAGCATCTTTAGAGAAAACGCATGAAATTACTCGAACACTATCAAACTCATGCAAAAGAATGTTTATTGCTAAAATATTGTGGCACTAACGCATGATATTGCAGGATCTCAACAAAAGGTTAACGCATGATTAAGAAAAGTGTCAGAGGCAAAGTCTAACACATGGAGCATGCGTCAGAGGGATTCAACGCAAGGAAGATTCATTGATTCAGGCTGTTTGTGTCAAATCACCACTTGCAAGCATGGGCACCTGTAGTGGACGGTGTCTGAAAAGCATCTATGTGTCAGGCGGCTGACCAGGGTATGGAAATTAATGTTGCCCATAATCAAGTTGGAGAAGACCGATGCCTATAAATAGAAGAAATCCCACTAGATGGAAGAAGTTTTTCTTGAGAGTTATTCAGTTGGAGCTTAGTTTAGAATCTTAGATCTTTAGAGCTGTGCTGTGGTGCCGAGAAGAACAAAAGGGAAGAGAACCACCACCATCGTCGATCAAGGAGTGGAGGAAGCTGAGCTCGAGAGAGACATTTCTTCCAATTCTTACACAAGTGGTTGTACACGACTAGAATTGAGCCAAAGAGGACAAGAGATTGTACTCTGCGGCTTGAATCCTTTCATTTCATCTTACTTATTGCTTTCATCTTCTCATTTGATTAAGTATTGGTTTTGTAAAGACAATCAGTTTCTTTATAAATTCACATATTTGATCTATCATACTTTGCCATTGTTTATTTCTTGTTTATGTTGGATGCATCTACAACTTCATGCAAAATTCCATTTCAAACGCTTAAGCCAACTAAATCAATTGGTAAAAGCATCTTTAGCTTAAACTATTCGAGAGAATAAGTAAGCCAGCATCAAGTTAGAAATACTTAGTACATTTAGAGATAGACATACTGGTGTTTTATTGCATCATGTGTTTGATGCATACATCCTAGAGAAAGGTATTGTATGATATTCGCATTGAGAAGTGTCGTATAGAGTCTAATGCATAAACGGAGATAAACAAGTCATCTCATTCGCATCGTATTCTTGTTCGTGTACATCTAACTTAGATCGACGCATATCACTTGTATCAAACTCTATTTTCACACGACCCATCATTCTCTACTCGACCCTTTTGTATCTTCTTGCACACACACACAACAGCTTAGTGTAAATAATTCATTTCTACATACCCTTAGGATATCTTTACAACAATTACAATGCAAGGTCTGTGTTAGCTTTAACTTATCACTTCAGCGCAACTAAAAAAATTGGGATGTTTATATTAGTTATCTTTCTTTTTCTACTTCGTACATAAGACTTGCCGTCACATTTCATGATCTCTATATAATCTTCACAGCCAGCTTGACCTCAGTATCTTGTATCATGAAGCCTATATCTTGTACCATCTTAGCTTAGGTTTACTGCACTTTATTTTATTATCGCATATTTACTGCTTTCCTTTATTTTATCGCGGTTTTTAAATACTTGTACAAACCTCACTTTTAAAAGATTGAAAAACCTGGTCGCATGTATCATAAACATAACGCAATAACCTCAAACAGTCCCTGTGTTTGACCTCGGATCACATCAAGAAACTTGTGGTGGAATTATACTTGGTTCCAACGCAAGGAAACTTGTGACATGCACAACATACTACAAGAGCATTCATTAATAACGCATATCTAGAAGTAGTATTGCATGAATTGAGTCAAGTCAGGTCATCATTGCATATCAATAGGCTTGAACCATGCATGCATATCATCGTATAAACCCAACGTTACAAGTTTATGGCGCCGTTGCCGGGGATTGGTTAACGGTTTATTGTTTAAGTGTGTTTGTTCATTACGGAGAAAAGCTTGACGGTTTATGAGTACTGCTGCCGTACCAGAATTCGAAGCTAACCCTGAGATTGAGCGTACATTTCGCACACGGATACGTCAGAACCGAATTAGGCAAAAGAAGGCAGCAAGCATGGCAGACAACAATGATAATGCGGTACTGGTGGTAAATCAAGGGGCTATTCGACCAGCGCAGGATCCGTTTTTCTGGCAGCTAATCGCAACATCCCAATGAGGAATTATGCGGCACCCAATCTATATGACTTTTCGCCTTGGATTTCGAGGCCTACTGTCGAGGAGAACGCAAGGTTCAAAATTAAGTCGGTCATGCTTCAAATGATCCAAAATGTCTGGCAATTTGGAGGTCTGCAAGGTGAAGACCCATACGCCCACCTGACCATCTTTGTTGAAATGTGCGGCAACTTCTCTCTATCTGGCGTAACCCCGGAGAGTATAAGACTATATTTGTTCCCTTACACCTTGAGGGACGAGGCCAAGAAGTGGGCTTACTCATTGAAGCCAAATGAGATAACATAGTGGAGCGATTTATGAAGAAGTTCTTCCCACCAGCCATCAACGCAAGGCGACAGAAGGACATGTTGAACTTCAAGCAGAAGGAGAATGAGACCCTGAGCACCGCCTGGGTGCGATTTAGAAGATTGGTGAAAAAATGCCCGCATATCGAAATCCCCGATTGCGTCTTGATGGAAACTTTTTACGATGGCCTGAACAGATCAATGCAGGCTATTGCTAATGCCTCCACGGCAGGAGGTTTTATGGATAAAACATACACAGAGGCTAATGTCATCCTTGACCGCATATTGCGGAACATGGATGATTGGATTGATGATGGATATGGAGGTCGAGACGCTGATAGACAAAAGAATGAAACTGCCATTGTCTCTGCGGAGACAATGACCACGTTGGCCGCCCAAATGGCCGCGGTGACCTCCATTCTCCAGTCGATGGAAATTAACCAAGGAGCCATCCCCCAACAATCAGCTTAACCTGCTACGCCGGCTCAAATGGCCGCAATAAGTTGCGTCAATTGTGGAGGGGCTCACGTAACTGAAATATGCCCATCAAACATCCAACAAGTATGTGCCAACCAGAACAACCTTTTAGCAACACCTATAATCCTGGTTGGAGGAGCCATCCTAACTTCGGTTGAGGAGGCAATCCCAACCTAGGGGGGCCAATCAACCATCAAGGTGGCGGACAAGGGAATCCTCCTTTTCACCAGAATTCAAATCAAGGGCAGCAGAGACAGTCGCATCACCAGCAACTCTCATCTTCTAACACTTCTGGAAGCTCTCTAGAGACCCTGCTGAAGCAATACATGGATAAAAACGACGCAGTGATGCAAGCTCAGGCATCTTCGATTAGGAATTTGGAGATCCAAGTGGGCCAGCTGGCGTCCGAGCTGAGAAGCAGAGCACTAGGAACGTTGCCCAGCAATTCAGAAGCTCCAGGATCTACAGGAAAGAAGCAATGTCCTTATGACATTGGGCAGGCAAGTAGGACCGCCTGCGGAGATGTGGATTGCGCCCATTCAAGAAACGGATTTTTCGGCCCATATCTCACTACTATGTTTAATGCTTTCTTAAATTTTCGTCTTTCTGAATTCTTGAATTTTGTCTTCACTTGCTTATTTAATTCATTCTTGACTTTATGAATTTATTTTTTCATTTATTTCCTTGGCATTTATTTTTGTCTCGTCTTTAATTCTTTGAGTTTTTCTGTAATTAATGTGTTGAGCTTTAAATGGTGAATGATGGAGTTGATGAAAAAAATAAAATAAAATAAATCATATAATCAACAAGAAGTATGCAAGGCAATAATGGATGCATATTGAACCAATAAGATACACTTTGCGTTTACCCAATTCAACTGTATGGAGTTGAAGGGTGTGTTGCGGAATATGTCCTTTGCCCGTTCTTAGCTAAATGTACTATGTTGAGGTATCCTCCAGAAATGTGTTGGTTAAGGGGTGTGTTGCAGGGATATATGCGTTGTTGTCTGTCCTCAGCGAAGATGCATTTGCGTTGGTGAGCACATTGCGTTAATCTTTATCTTGCGTCTATTCAAATAAAATATTAAAGAAAACTCTTTTTGTAATTTGAGAGGAAGTCTAATCATTTCGTATTCCAAAGCAATTATGATTCGGCAAATGAAAAGACAGATCTTTTCTGAAATTCCATAAATGAGGGAGGTCAAACGACGCACCTTTTGAGTGTCTCGAGGCCGGTCGCCACAAAAATAGCGTTGGGCCCACTACGGCCCAACTTATAAATAGAGCCTCTCCCTCTATGGTAAAGCTTTACCTCATTTTGGCAAACAGAAACCCTAACACCTTAGTATCCGAACTTCCTTCTTCCCCAACATTCCAACATTTTACCAGTTCTTCTAAGCTTAGCTTCCATGGCTGACCAAACTCCCAACCAATCTGTTTCACCATCAACCCCTGACCAAGTAGCCATGCGAGAGATAGCTTTTCTGGCTGCCAGTCACAGACTCGCTGCCCAAGCCCACACTGTTCCTAGAATCATTGGGAGAGCCCCCTCGCCGTTAGGCCTCTTCTGTTCAAAAGGGGAGGAAGAACTGAAAGCACACCTGTTCCAACTCCGACCGTGTCAACTGAAAGTGAAAGGAAAAGACGCAATGACACGGAGTTATTTGGCAACATTTTGAGCAACCTGGAGCTAGGAGGTGAACTACCAGAGATAAGGGTTGTAAACCAACCACTGTCTACGGAGGAGGAGAGGCTGGTGGTGGCGGATAGAGTAGTGGTGGCAGAGGCAGTGGCGATTGAAGAAGAAACGGGAAGAGGCGTTATGGCCCCAAAGATTCCTGAGGTGACTGCCAACGTAGAAGTCTGTGACAGACCTCCAAGAAGAGAAGAAGAAGAGATTGCGATGGAGGGGGCCAAAGAGGCTGAGGTTGTGTTGGAGACCCCTGACGTTGCGTTGGAAGAGGTTGTAGGGGAGGCGCAACCAGAAGTGGCTGAGAAGAAAAAGAAGAAGAACAACAACAAGGGAAAGAAGTCTGGAGAGGCTGAATCTTCACATCATCACAAGGCGAGAAAGAACAAAGAGAAAAAGGATGATGATGAAGATGAAGAGGCCAAGAAGGAAAGAAAGATGAAGGAGAAAGAAGAAAAAAGAATGTGCCGGCGTGAAGAAAGGCGCTTAAGAAAAGCAAAGGGCTGCGAACCCTGAGAAGGATAGAGAATCAACCTTCATGAGGGAGGAACGGGGAAAACGGTACAGTTGATGGAACCGGCTCAACCCGAAACAACGCAAATGGTTGTGACCGATGAAGAAGAAGAAGCAGAAGGAACCCCCTTAATGCGGTGTCGCAGAGAGAATGCGCCGCACGGGTCCACTATCGACCCTCAAAGATTAATTTTGGCATTGGAAGAAAAAGAAAAGAAAAGGAGGAGAAGCAAGAAAAGATGGAGAGGGGCAAGCTCATCATCGCAGAGGGAAATAGAAGAAGAAGATTGGAGTATGAAGAAATGCGAAGTAACAATGAGCTTGCCAAACTTGAAGGGATACGGAAATGCGAGGAGGAACAACGTCTATTGCTGGCTTCTGAGCAGTTTGAAGAAGAGTTTGCGAGAGAAGAACAAGAAGAAGAAGAAGAAGAAAGGAGGAAGAAAGAAGATGAGGAGAAAATATTGTTGGAAGAGAAGGAGAAAAAGCGCGAAGCTAATATACGACGCTTAATGAAGAAAAAGGGCAAAGAACTCATAGAGCACGAGAAAGAAGAGCAATGCAGAGAGCGGGAGAAGAAAGAAAGACAAGCAGCCTGCCTTACATTGGCTAAGGAAAAAGGCAAGACAATTGCGGAGAGCAGCGAGCCTGCATCGGCCAGGAAGCGGTCATAAAAAAGAAAAGAGAACGATGACATGTTGATCGAGATGGGCTTCTATCCTGCACCGACCCCACTACCTGACCCCATCACGAGCGTAATTATGGAACGTGGATGGGACACATTCTATCAGTGCCCATCCATCATTGTGCCTCAAGTAGTACAGGACTTTTACTGCGGACGTCTACATGGAAATAGGGATGCGGTGACCTTTAAAGGAGAAATCATATACTTCAGCGCAAAGGACATCAACGAGTTATATCAGATGAAGGACAACCCTGATGCACCAGGGAACAAGATTATTGATGATCCCACAAAGCAACAAATGGAAGACGCGCTGAAGGTACTAACGCAACCGGGCACAACAACAAAGGGAAGGCTCTAGGTTTACCTGGTCAAGAAGCGGCTGATCTCAACAACACATGACAGAACTGTATCAAGGGATAAAGTCATGGTCGCATACTGCATCACTCGCGGCATTCCTATTGACGTAGGGCAGTTGATCGCAAGGTAGCTTAGATCGTTAGTGGGGCATATCCGAGGGCAGTACTTCTTCCCATGGGTCGTTTCAAGTTTGTGTATGTCTATGGGCATAGGTATTGATGAGGAGCCCATGCCAGAAGTCCATGGGCTCATCGACATCAAAATTTTGAGGATGCTCCTCAAAGATTCTCCACACTGCCCCGAGCTGCTAGTAGAGAGGTCTGCGATCGATTTGAATGCGCCACAAGAACCCAGAGCAAAAAGAAGACGCAGAGAAAATAAGGGAAAAGAAAGGGTTCAAAAGTCACCAGTGCAAGATCCAGAACTTGCAGACCCTCTTCCCTTAGTCATTTGCCCTCCAAGCCCGCCCGAATAACCTCATTCTCCCCTTCATGAGCACTTTACCAACCTCCTCAATTGTTTACCCAGCAGCCCCACCTTCACCAACAGCATTATCACCGCAACTCACCATTCCACCGCCGCAAGTTGATGACCCACACGACTTGGGTGAAGGCACTTCTGCCCAACCCCAAACCGATGCTGGCGAGACATCGCAGGCACAACCCTCCATCATCTCCATGGCTGCTAAGTTAGCAGAAATGAGATCCCTCTTCTCCCAACAACAACAACTTTTCTCTCAACAACAACACTTTTTCAATCAAAGATTTGAAGTGGTAATGGAACAGATTGATGATATTCAATGTAGTGCTGCCACATTAAGAGAAGCGCTGATCAACATGCAGTGCAACATTTATAAGGTCCATATGCACCATAGACTGATTGCGGAGCGTAATCAAGAGTACTTCAACTTTCTCACCATATATCTTCATGGCCCAATGGTACCTCCACATCTCCAGCAATACTTGTATACTTTGTAATATTTAATACAATGAGTACATATTCACTCCACTTTTTGCCTGTGCCTTTTTCTTTATCATCCTTTGTCAATACCTACGATATTCTTAATCTTTTATCATTGTGTTCTTCATTACGTTGCTATGATGTATCATATGTTTATACTTACATTTCCCATACTTAGTAAATTCTGACTAACACTTAGTTAATTCTTAAGTTTAGCAGTACTTTACCTTTTATCTTTCAAATTTCTGCTCAAACCTTCTTTTTGAAAATTTTCTTCTAAGTGTTTGTCTAGTCAACCCAAACAACGCAATGAGGACCTTGCTCATCTTTAAATTTGGGGGTGGGGAAGGTCTGAGCAGATAAGATCAAGAATATGCAGTATTTAAGAAAATGCATTCATTTTCTGTTAAAAAAAAAACTGATAAGAAAATGCATTCATTTTCTGTTAAAAAAAAAAAAACTGATAAGAAAATGCTCATCCTTAAAAATGTTCCCAACCTGATAAGAGTTTAGTTGTGAAAGGAGCCTACTCGTAGTTGGATGTTCGTATGACACCCGTAGGAGCAAGCCAAAACGAAGGTGGGTTTCCAAGACCAACAAAATATGAAAATGAAAGAAAAAAAATTGACATAATAAAAGAATGCAAGAGACAATTCCTATGTATATCATGAGTTAAATTTGAAATTGGCACACAACCGTAGTTGGATGTTCGCATGACACCTGTGGGAACAAGCCAAAACGAAGAGTGTAACCATGACCAACTGTCTCTAGTAAATGATGCAAAAGTTTTGACCACTATATTTAGATATATCAAGTTGTTTTGACAAGAAGAGATAAACATTCTATTTTGAAAAACTAGAAAAGAATCTTTGAGCAGAATTTTGTTATATAGAAGAATAAAGTAGGGCTTGTTAAGAATTAACAAAGATAGGAAGAAATTGCGATGTTAAGTAATGTGCATAAGTGTAACATTCGGAGCAACCAATTGACGCAAAAATATAGGATAGGAATTGAGCTCTATTGCTTTAGTAGAAGATATGCTTAAGGACAAGCATATATCTAAATTTGGGGGTGTGATAACTTGTAAAAATACAAGTTATTGGTACTATCTTATCTAGATATTGCAGCCAAAAGAGGATAAATATGCGCCAATTGTATGAAAATTAGCTTAGAAATACAAATAATTATGAATTATCGCAATTACACCTACTCACATCATTAAGATGGAAGAAAAGGAGAATTCTACTCTATTTTGCAGGAAACCAAGTCGCCGCTTCCGATCAAGGCTCAAGAAGAACTGACCAATGCATCTCTATTACATTGCGCCCGTCAATCAATAATGAAAAGACGATTAACGCAATGACGGCACAATGCGACAGTCGATCCAGAGATGACTTTCAACCGCATGCAGTAATAAAAACAACACCACATGCGAACACTCGATCAATAGATGCAGCTGAGCAACGCAAAAGTGGAGGATTGTGACACGTGTACGACTAATGGTTGTGCAGATTTGACCGTCTGATTTCATAACAGAAGGAATAATATCCCTCCATCTTCGAAATTTCCATAACAATAAGTGGGGACCACAAGGCCGGAGTCAAAGATCTTCACCTATAAATGCCCCATCGAATTCGCAGAAAAATATGTTACTTGATACGGGGCTAATTGCTGCTATTATATTTAGAGAAAGGCTGAGCTGAATGCTAAAATGAAGAAATCCAAAAAGAAGAAGAGACAAGGCCGAGAGGTGAGTCTCAGTGTTCATCTGCCAGATCCACGCTGTGAAGCTCTTTTACTCAGATCCCTGCTACCGGTTGAGCAAGCCTGAGAGGGAAGCTCATCCTTCCACACAATCCATCCTTACCGGCAAGCAAATCTCCATCCAAATTGATGCCGAGACGTTGGCGCTATTTGTATTTGTTTTCTATCTCTTTTCATCTTCTTTATCTCTTCATTCACGCACCATGTATCAGACGCTAAATGGATATATTGAATGTCTTGATCGCTTTCATCACCACTTTTCTGTCTATTTTCGTTCCTCTGTTTATCGCTTTCTTCATGATGTGTTCTTAATCCTCTGGTGGTTAATATGAATTAAACGAGTACTTAACCTGTGTTAAAGAGATAATTACGTTTGGCTAAAGCATGCTAGACAACATCTTCACCTGTGAGAGAGCAGAAGTGAAGATGCCATTCTGATCTATCGAGAGAAGGTCAGAAGAATGCATTAACTAAAGCGAGTAGTACTTCCAGACATGGAAGCAACCTTGCTTTCATTGTGTTCGTCTCTGTTTCAGACATGTGGGAACGTGGCTGATCACTGAAAGGTGTACGCTAAGAGAAAAACGAAACCGTACTTATCACTTCAACGCAACTAAAGAACTTGCGATGTTTATATTAGTTATCTTTCTTTTTCTACTTCGTACATAATACTTGCCGTCGCATTACATGACCTCTGTATAATCTTCCCAGCCAGCCTTGACCTCAGTATCTTGTATCATGAAGCCTGTATCTTGTACCATCTTAGCTTAGGTTTACTGCACTTTATTTTATTATCGCATATTTACTGCTTTCCTTTATTTTATCGCGGTTTTTAAATACTTGTACAAACCTCACTTTTAAAAGATTGAAAAACCTGGTCGCATGTATCATAAACATAACGCAATAACCTCAAACAGTCCCTGTGTTCGACCTCGGATCACACTGAGAAACTTGCGGTGGAATTATACTTGGTTCCAATGCAAGGAAACTTATGACAAATCATAACATACTACAAGAGCATTCATTAATAACGCATATCTAGAAGTAGTATTGCATGAATTGAGTCAAGTCAGGTCATCATTGCATATCAATAGGCTTGAACCGTTCGTGCATATCATCGCATAATCCCAACGTTACAAGTTTATGCCAAAAATTATCTCATAATTGTTTAATTATAAAGAAATATTATCATATTGTATTTATAACCTATAGTTTTAATATCACATCATATGCAACATATAAACCATAGTCCCTTTCTCCTCCACTAGATATAAATCATATTTATATCCTTTTCCTCCAATTAATGTATCTCATACATTCTAGCCCGCCAACAATTTGATTTAGATGTTGGGGCAATCCTTTCGCTTTTGCCAGATCTAGAGAATTCGAGATATTTCACAGAATAACACTCGTATATATTGAGCTCATAAAACCGTAGAATGCTACGTAGATGACCGAAGAAGACACTTGATGAATTTAGCATAAATATCTTTCAAAATAGAATATTTGTGTCAAAACGCCTATTGTTTTAGTATGTTAGCACCTTCTTCACCTGGCATGCTCTAGCGGGCGGATGGGGAATGTTCGAGATAATTCGATCCAGCTACTTTTTAGGAACTTGTCTGAAGAGTTACTAGAAAAGTCCGAAAAGGAAAGGTTTCCCATTCCTTAGCCGGAAAAAGATGTGTCAATTATATCATATATAATCGACCAGTTTAATCATATCATATATAATCAAACTCCCTCTTGTCAATTTGAACACTTCAAACTAACCCAAAAACTGATTCTCAACTTGAATCCTTTGAGCTACCAAGGGGACCTTATGGACCTGTGGCTTGAAGCTCCAGCGGTATGTGAATAGCTGACTACACTCTTTAGCCACGAGATCCACCATCTGTTAACTGCCAAACACTCCACTAAAGTCCGATAGCTGCACTCTTCTCACCACAGATATATTTCTGTGTTTTGCGGATATAACCAGTCAATAGTACAATAACCCTTCACAGATGCTCGTAAATACAGCTAAGCCAATTTATCATTTTGCCCCTGTAGTTACATCTAACTCCTCAAGTATCACCGATCCCTCTAATGAACAATACAACATAGTCCTACTATGTGTGGACACCTCTCGGGCCATAAGAAGGTATGTGGCGTCAGATCATTCAAGCCCCAAAATCAACCCTTAAGGGAGCAATCTATCTACTTACCTCTGCTTTGGGGAATGAGTGAATTCCATCTTGTGTAACTGAGTTCCCAGCTCCAAATTAGACAAATCCCCAAAGTGGTAGGTTTGAGTCGGCAATCTGGCCACTCAAATCCATGCAAATCAAAGAATCGCCCTAAAAGGTAGGAGTTCCCAACTCATTCAGGATTAAGGTCATGTTACCAATGGTCATTTGATGACGGATAGAAATGAACGTCATTATAGGCCTTTTATTTAGAATTATGAGGGTTGTTAGGTAGAATATGCGGCGATTAAGTTAAGAATTCATGAGAAAATGAGTTTGCGCCTATCAGCATTAAGAATCTCGGCTAACCCACTATTATGCATTATTATGCGTTCAATTTTTTATTTTTGTAGCAACCGCAATAATCGATCGCATATGCGGGATCCAGGTTATCGCGGAGATGATCGCATACGCTTGACGCATGAATGTTGCAACCATCAACCGCATGCGTCCATCGCATAGAAGTTACGGACGTCAAGTGAATGCGGTCATCGTAGAGAGATTGCGGCTACATAATGATAACCATAATAGAAGGTCGATCACAAGATTGGTGGAATGAAAACATGAACGCATACCTCGGGAGTATCAAAAGATGATGTTGACATTTCACTTACCACGCCGTTAGCAGCAGAGATTCAGAAAAGAACCATCACACCGCGATTGTCAGATTCAAAGTAGGTCCAATGCTGTCGGTGATCAAGCTCTATAAATAGAAGCCGTTGAGCAGAATTTCAAATCATCCAAGGTTTTCTGCCTTAGGGCGGATCCTTGTGATCCAGACGAAAGTGTGAGAAGATAGCTTGGGAGTTTTTCATCCTTTTCAACCATTCCGAGTGACGACCGGAGCCTTCGTCGGAGTTAGAGCTCGAGAGAGTTTACTCCACCGCCCCATCCATGGCACCACCAACAGCCTTGACACACATCTGCTGGAAGCAAGACATTACTTCCAGCTGACCCTCCATTTCTCTTCTTTCTTAGTATTGTATTACATTTTGGCTTAAGGAATTAATACATTTTATGATCAATGCATTTCTATATTTTCCTTTGATTCCATCTCCATCTTCATTTACTCAACATCCTTTACTTTCATTGCATCACTAAGTAAGATTGTTAGAGTATCGCATACTTAATCATGCGGCATAGGAATATGAAGCATATAGGAAACCATCGGGAGGTGTGCGTTGCGTGAGTGTTGTGAGAAAACCTTATTTGCTTAGTGTGAAGCTATAGCAACGCTTGTCTATAAGCGAACGCAATACTTGTCTATGAGTAGAATCAGCAACAACTAACTGCCCGGGAGGGTAAGTGGTTGGTCGCATTAAACAATATAAGCAAGTGTTCATTAGGGATAGGAATAATCTTACGTCAACCAGGTTCATGCGATTACCTTATCTTATGACCGCATCATTCATCATTTAGGCATACTTGGGAGAGTAGTCAAAAAACCAAATCTAAGTCTTGGGAGAGCGGATTAGATTGCATAAGCGAGAATGGGGAACTTAGGAATAAGCTCTGTTTGCTACTACACAGTGCATGCACCCTTTAAATAAGATATAGTTGTATGCGGTCATCTCGCTTATGTGTGAGAGCATGTGAGCGGGCATATGGAGACTTAGAAATAGGCTTCTCGACACTATCACATATATATCACATGCGTCTACGTCAAGTGTGTATAGCATGATCGCATAGCTTGCATTGCCTGGGGTTGCCCTTGCGGTCAAGCTTAGTGTTGCAGTGCAGACACCCTCACCTTTTCATCTATTTTTCCATGCATTTTACTATGCGTTAATAGTTGTTGTATCTCTACCTCTCAGTCATACTTCTACCGCTTAATCTATTAGTTAGGAGTAAGAATAGTGCTTAGCTTATCACCTTCATCATTTTTTTATTTCTTCGTCGCAAACACATTACTGCATAACATTTAGCTACAAGTCCCTAAGTTTGACCTCAGATCACCTGAGAAACTTGTGTTCTCGTTATACTTGGCGAGAGCGCAAGAAACTTGTGACAGGAACACATGGTCTTTGCATATGAGATTAACGCATACATTCCATTCCAACGCATGACCGTCAACGCATGAAAGCTAACGCATAACCTAAGACATGCATCGTATATATTGCGTTCAACTAATTTACGTCACCATCATCCTAGTGAAATAAAGTCTCTGTCATGAATGACGTTATATAACGAGACTATAACACTCCATGGTCCGGTCTTATACAAACTCCTTTGTATAGGATGCCTCCACTTGCATGTCTCCATATGAATGATCAAGATCAGACCATCTGTAGTAAGTTACCACACTTGTAACTCTCTACAAAGCAGGCCGCATCCGTAGTGTCACCAGGATAAGATTTCCCTTCTATATCCATATACTACAAACCATTTTGGTTATCACTTAAGGCATGATCCACCTGTATGTCTCTACATACATGTTTAAGTTACAATGACAACCAGGGATCTTAGTTTATTGGTTTGTGGTAAAGAAAACAAAACATTCCATGTTTCATAGACAACAGTGAAGAAAATATTATATATTATTACATCACAAGCGTTTGTTCAATACAGTGTTTACAAACTACAGGACCCAATAATTGTTTAGGGCATCATCCCCAACAATCACCCATTTGTCCTAAAGTGAGTGGGGTGTACAATACAACTAGTACAAAACAATAAACTAGGGTACTAAGGCCCAGTACAAAAATCTCCCACTTGCCCTAGTCCAGCCGCGGAAGGTCCCCTAGATCCATGCTCTGAAGGTGACCCTAAAAAACTGTAGCTGTGAGAGCCTTCGTAAACGGGTCAGCAATGTTGTGCTCCAAAGCAATCTTCGTGACTATCACGTCCCCTTGATGCACTATCTCGCGAATGAGATGGTACTTCTGCTTTATATATTTGTCGCGCTTCTGACTCTTGGGCTCCCTGGAGTTTGCCACAACATCACTATTGTCACAATAGATGGTAATGGGCCTAGACATGTTTGAAACAACTTCTAGATCAATCAAGAACTTCCTGAGCCAAATGGCCTCCTTAGCAGCTTCACAAGCCGCTACATACTCGGCCTCCATCGTGGAGTCGACGATGCACCCCTGCTTAGTGCTTCGCCACACTACTGCTCCTCCGTTAAGAGTGAAAAGACCCTAAAGTGGATTTCCTGTTGGGTTTTATGTCCTAAAACTTGCAATTTGTAAAATGATAAACATTTTCTATAATCAATATACTTATTATTGATTTCATAAATTGTATGAAAGTCTAAATCCAATAAACTAAGACCCATGACTATTGTATGAGTACTTGAACTTTATGTGGAGACATAAGAGTGGATCAGGTTCGAGTAAATAGTCAAAATGATCTATTGTACATGAATAAGTTTGGGTACCTTATTTTGGTAACACCACTAGATACGCCCTACTCTGTAGTTGTTACAAAGAGTTGTAAAGTGCGACATACGAGGTGATTCTAATTCATACATGTTATGACATGAGGAGTGAAGGCGTCCTATGCAATGAGTTTGCATAAGATCAGGACTAAGAAATAAGTCACTTTTACTTTATAACGCTGTTTACTGTATAAGACTAACTATTTCACCTAGATGACCTAGGTAACTTGATCTTAATCCTGAGCTAACTATGAACTCCTGTTTATTTGGGATTGCCCTTAGATTTTCATAGGTGAGGTTTGGCTTAACAGCGCTGCCTCAATAAGACTCCCATTTCAGGGGTAAGATCGAATAGATAGCTGGGGACATAGGGTGCAAGATGGAGTTCACGCCTACCCAATTTAGGGATAGGAGAAAGGTTGTTCTCTCAAGTACTAAATCCAGGTCTTGAACAAGGGTCCCCACCCTCTCACAGGACTGAGAGAGTTTGGTTTAGTGATTGGATCACAAACCCAGTTGTTTATAAGAGGATGAGTAGAGACTTGAGGAATAATACGTAATCTTGGGGGGTAAAACAGATATTTGACCCAACTTTTATTACGAACAACCTATGAAGGGTCTGATGGAAAAATAGGCATGCTAGTGGAATTGAGGATCAATTTTACTCTAATTGCACAAAAATAACATACAACCCTAAATTAATTAATTAGGATTTTTTTGAAATATTACATTTGAAGCTCCCAAAATGCTTCTATCTTTGCTCGAACACGAACCGAACAACCATTAGAACTGACCTACTATCCTCTGGACTCAGAACCGGGTTGTGGGACCCAGTGGATGAAGAAGCCAAGAGAGAAAAAGAGATGGAAATAGGAGATGGATTTTTTTTTTTGGGTTGGGTTTGTGTTTTGATATTTCTAAAAAATGGTGATTTTTTCGAGCCATTTTAGAAACTAATTTTGGCAAAATTGTCAAAAGTCCTCTATCCAAATTGAAAGCCCAAATTTATAGAAAAAAACCATGAAAAATTGCATGAAACAAATTCATAAAAACCCAACACCTCAAAATCTATTATCTAAGTGGGCTTGATGTCTCCACTATAAGCCAACACCTAGCCCACTATCTTGTTAGTGGAATTATCCAACAAAAATTTTGGATTTTTCCACTAACTTTAGTCAAAGGGCAAAATAGTCATTTTGTCAAAGTCAAATTTTGACCGAAAAGTCAACATTTTGACTTTTTCTTATTTTTTTCGTGTTGACTAATTTTGACCACCCGAATATGAATCCGCATTTATTTCCTCGAAATTCAAATCACATTTGAATATAAGGTCGGTCAAAGTTTGACTTTTCAAAGTCAAAAGTCAACTCTTTGACTTTTTACATCTTTGACCATTTCCATTATTTTCGAGCTTCCGAATATGAACGTATTCATATTCTTGATATTTAAATCAAATTTAAATATTAAAGTTGTATCTCTAAACTAAAAAATCAACCACTATATCACATATACTTGTCGGTTTTTCTCTCTTCACCTAATTCAAACAATTTGAATTATTCTATCATACTGTTCTAAGTTTATTCCATATGAGCTAGTAGGGGAGCCTAATGAACCTATAGATCATGGGCTCCAACGATCCAAGATTAGTTGGCTAAACTCTTTAGATGAAGCTAATCAATATTCGTTAACTCACGGGTCATTCCACTATAGTCCCGTAGTTGCACTCCCCTCACTATAGATATATTTGTGTCCATATGATATAACCATGATTAGTAAGCTAATCCTTCACAGGTTGTTCGTAATCTCGACTGGGTCATAAAAACCGTTTTACCCCCCAAGACTGCATCTTGTTCCTTAAGTTCCACTAATCCTCTAATGAACAATTGGTTTAAGGTCCAACCTATAAATCGAATCCCTCTCGAGCCAAGGAGAGGGTGGGGCCCCTTGTTCAAGACCTGGATTTAGTACTAAAGGGAACGAACTATCTACTATCCCTATAACTGGTAGGAGTGAATTCCGTCTTGCACCCTATGTTCCCAGCTATCCACCTGATCTTACCCCTAAAATGGGAGGCTTATTGGGCCAGCGATAATGAGCTGCCCTCACCTATGCAGATCTAAGGATAATTTTGAGTGAATAGGAGTTCATAGTTAGCTCAAGATTAAGATTAAGTTACCTAGGTCATCAATTAACGAAATAGTCAGTTTTATACATAAAACGACGTTTAGAACTTAAAAAGTGACTATTTCATGGTTCAGTCTTATGTAAACTCTTTACATAGGATGCCTCCACTTTCATGTCTCCACATGAACGGTTTAGGATCACATCGTTTGTACTAACTATAAAATGACCGCATCCATAGTGTCCCCAGATTAAGGCGCCCAACCTTATTCATATACTATAGACCATTTTGGCTACATATTTGAACTTGATCCACATTTATGTCACTACATAAAGTTCAAACTTAAACTTAATAGGCTTGGATCCTTAGTTTATTGGATTCATGAATATAGAATTTAATTTTACTAAAGATTTTCAATAACTGCTTTATTGAACAAGAATATGATATTACAAACTATGAGTTTTAAGACATAAAATCCAACAAACTCCCACTTGGACTAAAACTCCTAGTAGGATCAAACGATGCTGAATTTAACTGTGAGAAATTAATGTTACATATGAGTACAATAAACATATGAAGACAATAAACTAGGGCATTCACGGCCAACATAATCTCCCACTTGTCCTAGTTTAGAAATACCGTAGACCTAAACTCTGTAGGTGACCCTCAAAAACTTTAGCCGTGAGGGTTTTTGTAAAAGGATCAACAATGTCTTGCTCAAAAGGTATCTGGGTCACTACAACGTCACCACGGTGTACGATTTCTCGGATAAGGTGGTACTTGCGTTCGATGTGCTTTCTCCGTTTATGGCTTCGAGGTTCTTTTGAATTTGCAACTACACCGCTGTTGTCACAATACAAGGTGATTGGGTAGATGCATATTCGGAACAACTTCCAAATCTGTCAAGAATTTCCTCAGCCGTACTGCTTCTTTTGCTACTTCGCAGGCAGCTACGTATTCAGCTTCCATTGTGGAGTTAGCTATACAGGTCTGTTTTACACTTGTCCACACTACTGCTCCTCTGTTAAGAGTGAACACTGATCCAGATGTAGACTTTCTTACATCTTTATCAGTTTGGAAATCAGAGTCAGTGTATCCAGTAAGGATCAGATCCTTAGCACTGTACACGAGCATGTAGTCCCTAGTTTTCTTGAGATACTTTAAGATGTTCTTAACGGCAGTTCAATGATCACGTCCAGGATTAGACTGGTAACTACTAACGATCCCTACTGAGTAGCATATGTTAGGTCTAGTACATAACATTGCATACACTAGGCTTCCAACAGTGGAAGCATAGGGAATATTTCTCATATCCTCAACTTCTTGAGATGTCTTAGGACATTGTTCATTTGACAAATGAATTCCATGTCTGAAAGGCAACAGACCCTTTTTGGAATTCTGCATTTTATATCTAGACAACATTTTGTCTATATAATATGCTTGAGACGTGGCTAGTGTCCTGTTCTTGCGATTCCAAACAATTTGGATCCCAAGAATATACTGCACATTTCCTAAATCTTTCATTTGGAATTGTGTATCTAGCCATTGCTTGACTTCAGTAAGATATCCTACATCATTCCCAATGAGTAGAATATCATCGACATATAAAACCAAGAACACTACAATAGAATTAATGATCTTTTTGTAAACACAAGGCTCGTCAACATTCTGTTCAAAGCCATAAGATTTGATTCCAGTATTAAACCTTATATTCCAGGATCTAGAAGCTTGTTTTAATCCATAAATGGATTTCTCAAGCTTACAAACCTTTTTTTCTTGACCCTGAACTATAAACCCCTCTGGTTGAACCATATAGATACTCTCTTCAAGATTGCCATTCAAAAAGGTTGTCTTGACATCCATTTGCCAAATTTCATAGTTATAAAAAGTTGCAATGGATAAGATTATTCTTATCGACTTTAACATGACAACGAGAGAGAAAGTTTCTTCATAGTCCACTCCTTCTCTCTAGGTATAACCCTTTGCCACAGGTCGAGCCTTAAAAGTCTGTACTTTACCGGCTTGATCTCGTTTTCTCTTTTAAATCCATTTGCAACCAATTGGTTTCACATCACTTGGTTTATCTACATGAGTCCAGATTGAATTAAAGTACATTAACTCCATTTCGAGGTCCATAGTTTTTATCCACTGGTCACGGTTCGCATCATTCATTGCCTGTTTATAGGTCAATGGATCCTCTACGCCCTCATCAGGTATGATGATTTGAGTTTCAGCTAAATCCAAACAGTGGTCAGGCTGATGAACAACTCTCCTACTACGTCGAGGCACTCTCAACTCTTGAGAAGGATGTGACTGACCAGAAATACTAGCTTTATCTACTACTTTAGTAGGTGAACTAGGTATATTTGTAGCGTCTTTTGAAATTTCTTTCAACACTATTTTACTGCGTGGTTGATGATTTCTAATGTGGTCTTCCTCTAAGAATGTGGCATTTATTGATACAAATACCTTGTTTTGTTGAGGATGATAAAATAGACCACCCCTTGTTTCCTTTGAATAACCTACAAATAGGCATAACTTTGAACGATGTTCTAATTTCTTGGGATTTTGACCAATAAATGTGCTGGGCAACCCCAAATTCTAAAGTGACATAACTACTTTTACACCCTTTCCATAGCTCATAAAGTGTTTCTGAAACAATTTTAGAGGGAATGTTGTTCAAAATATGGACAGCAGATTTAAGTGCACATCCCCAAAAGGAATCAGACAATTGAGCATAGCTCATCATAGAGTGAACCATATCTAATAAGGTTCAGTTTCTTCTTTCTGATACACCATTCTGTTGAGGCGTACTAGGTGCAAAGAGTTGTGACTGGATCCCGTTTTCTATCAAATAGTCTTGGAATCATATGTCCATATACTCTCCACCTCGATCTAATCGAAGTGTCTTTATTGTTTTACCTAATTCATTCTCAACTTCAGCCTTATATTCTTTGAACTTTTCAAGAGAATCAGACTTGTGATGAAGCAGGTAGACATGACCATACCTTGAATAATCATCAATAAAACTGATGAAATATTCATACCCACCTCGAGCCTTGACATTCATTGGTCCACAAAGGTTCGAATGTACGAGCTCTAAGGGTACTTTGGCTCTGAGACCTTTTCCTGAAAAAGATCTCTTGGTCATCTTTCCTTCAAGACAGGATTTACATGGAGGTAATGGGTTATCTTCTAACTGACTTAAAAGTTCACTCTTGACCAATCTCCCACTCCTATTGAGATTTATGTGACCAAGTCTTAGGTGCCATAGATAGGCGTTGGAAGAAACCTTTTGTTTTTTATTCTGAGTTTCTAATGTTTTAAACATTTCAGTATTTAAAACAAAATTTGCTCTAGTTGGTCTTAACTTATATAAGTTGTCTTTAAGTGTAGCATAACAAATTTGAATACCTTTACAAAAAATGAACACTTCATTTATATTAAAAGATACTGTATATAATTGTTCTATAATACAAGCGATAGATATCAAATTCCTCTTCATAAGAGGTACATACAAAACATTTTTAAGTACTACATATCTAACTTCAAAAAACAACTTCAGATCTCCTACTGCTTCAACTGAGACAACCTCTCATGTTCCAACTTTGAGGGTTATCTCACCTTCTTCAAGCTTTTTCCAAGAACTAGTTTCTTGAAACGAGAAACAAATATGATTAGTGGCTCTTAAATCTAGTATCCAGGTTGAAGTATCATATTCCACTAAACATGTTTCAACGACCAGTAAATCATATTTACCTTGTGTCGTTTTCTCAGTTTTCTTCTCTGCAAGGTACTTCGGGCAATTTCTCTTCTAATGTCCGTTTTGGTTACAGTGGAAACATTTTCCTTTATCTGCATCCTTCTTTCCCTTTCTTATCTTGGGAGCCTATCCTTTCCCCTTCTTTTTCATTTGAGCTTTAGAGAGTCCGACTTTGTTTTTAGAGGACGATCCTCTTATAAATTTTTTCTTAGTGGTAGCAACATCTGCTTCCACTTCCTTCCCCTTACCTAAAGTAAGGTTTTGGAATCACTAGAGCTCAATAAGAAGGGTAGTGAGGATAAATTCTATCTTGCATTTGTCTGAAAAGGTATAAAACTCTTCGGAAGAGATTGTAAGATAAAGCTAACCTAATTAGCCTCATCAATGGGTCCACCATTTACTTCAGCGATATTGAAGTGCATCATCATGTCCAGGACATGTTCTCTAACAGAGGTCCCCTCCTTCATCCGCTTTTTGTAAATGTGCTTAATTGCCCCGTGTTTAAGGGACCATGATGGTTGCCCAAACATTTCTCTTAATGAATCTATTATCTCTTTAGCCGTAGCTAAGGATTCATGTTTCTTTGCCAAAACATCAGACATGCTGGCAAGAATGTAAACACGGGCCTTTTCATTGGCTTTGACCCATCGATCGTATGCTTCCCGAACAGTTCGGTTAGCATTTGAGGCTGGGGCTTGAGGACATTCCTCAGTTAAGACAAATCTTAAATCGTCAACTACCAGTATTGTGTTTAGATTTGATTTTCATGCCGAATAATTATCGCGTTTAGTTTCTCGGAAGCTAAGAGTTGAATTATCGAGCTATTCATGCTGAAAAAGATAAACATATCCTTTTTAGTAAAAAACATTAATCTTTTAAATCCAATCAAGTTTAGTAAAAAAAACTAATAATGTACCCTTCATTATTATATTTTGCAACGATATTTCAAAAGTTTAGAGTAACCTCCACCGAAGGGCAGTCGATTATTCCTCTTTTGAACCAAGACAATCTTGACTAGATGCTAACCTCAAAATAACTCTTTATTCTTATAGCACTTTAGTTATCGTTACTTTGGTCGAGAATATACTAACATCTTAGTAATTCTTGTAAGTGTAACCTTCCATTTTTGGATTTCAGAAACCAGAATCAACATGCTCCCGAAAGTGGAAAGTCAATATGAAAATTGATCTAAGAGAGCCTATCCAGATTTGGAGTTCGCGGTGTTCCGAATCCTATAATACAACCCTCCGAAGGGAAAGGTCGCTCTAGGCAGACATGCAGGCGCATTATAGGAATCTCACGGTGCGACCTAATGGAAGAGACCGTGGGATATGTTGTTACATACCCCTCACCCACTTACTATGAACTACTTCCCCTATTCACCTTGATATTGATCCATGCAAACACTCTCCGAAGGGAGTCTGCTCCTAAGCACAGCCCAAAGCCCTGCATGGACCTCACGATGTGAACTCTTAGGGACGCTAGAGCTAAAAGTACGCTACTTCTCTCTAGCTGAAGTGTTCTATAACGGTTTAGGGTATATATAAAAAATACTTAGAGATATATTTCAGCTAAATTAAACATATCCTAAGTCTAGGTGATAGATCCATGTATAACTCTTATACTGGATTTTAACCTATGATGTCTAGGTGATAAACAAATTTTATTACCTCACATCTCTCACGCATGCTCATTAAAACTAGGGTTATTTGACTTAGACGCCAGTTTGATCTCTAGGTAGGAGGTGTTCCGTAAACCGTCATCTTAAGAACCCCCAACCTTAGACAAGATCTCCCCGGGTAAGTAAATAACTCTTTGTTTAACAAGTAATCGACCTATTCTAACTCTTTAGAAAAGCCGATTGAAATTGTACCAATTTAATCCTAGGTGAGCATGCGACTTTTACCTTTGTTATAGATTTTAAAGTCTAGGTTATTTTATAACAATTATAAAATAAAATTACAACCATTATAACCCTAGAATCATACATCTATAACATACATTCATACTTGATTATCAAGCTTTAATATAACACTTTATATTAAAAAAAACTTAACATGCATACTATATACATTATAACAATTATAACATATATCAAATGCATGTACATGTTTACCTATGGTGGGATTTTAAATCTATATGGCATACTATATGCACAACAAGATTCAAAATTTAATTAAAACATACATCAACATGCATAATTAATTAAACACCCTAAAATGGATTGGTTTTGGCTCTTAAATTAAGCTAACAACTAAATTATTACAATAATAATTTGGTGTAGTACAAAAAACTCTCAAACCAGCTTCAAACACTCGAACCGGCCCAAAAACTCTAAAAACCAGGTTGAACCGGTCAAACTGGCTCAACTGGACCGGTCCAGACCGTTTGGATCGACTGGTCAACGCTTGTAGGGGCGGTCAACGGAAGCTGGAGGGGCTGCGGGTCGATGGAGCACGAACTGGGTCCGCAGTCGCTAGATCCAGCGTGCGGCAATCAGGTCGGGTCGGGTCTGGTGGCCAAAACCGGGTCTGTGAGCTTTTTTTTTTCTTCATTTTGAAGTTGTCCTCTTTCCCGGAACGAGCAATTACATCTAATTTCAACTCTAATGACTCTAGCAAATTTACAGACCCTTTTTCACACATTAATGCTCATAAACATGTGAGCAATTACAAATTAATACTACAAAAAAAACTTAATTTAATTGCCAAAACCTAAAAACCATTTTAGTTTCCAATCTCAATTTTATCTAATAAATTGATACCCACCACATGCAATTGAGTAAAATTAAAACATGCTCTGATACCACATGACGGAAAAATAGGCATGCACAGCGGAAATGAGAATCAATTTTACTCTAATTGCACAAATTAAACATGCAACCCTAAATAAATTAATTAGGGTAATTTTGAAATATTACCTTTGAAGCTCCCGAAACTCCTCTATCTCCACTCGAACATGAACCGGACAACCACTAGAGCTGACCTACTATCCTCTGGACTCAGAACCGGGTTGTGGGACCCGATGGATGAAGAACCCGAGAGAGAGAAAGAGATGTAAATAGAATGGAATTTTGGGTTGGGTTTAGGTTTTTTCAGCCCAATTTTAAAAACTAATTTTGCAAAATTTTCCAAAAGTTTTTAATCCAAATTCAAAGCCCATATTTATAGAAAAGGCCATGCAAAATTGCATGAAACAACTTCATAAAAACCCAACACCTAGAATCCACTATCTAAGTGGGCTTAATGTCTCCACTATAAGCCAACACCTAGCCCACTATTTTGTTAGTGGAATTATCCAATAAAAGTTTGGATTTTCCCACTAACTTTAGTCAAAGGGCAAAATAGTCATTTGGTCAAAGTCAAACTTTGACCAAAAAGTCAACATTTTGACTTTTTATGATTTTTTTTCGTGTTGACTAATTTTGACCTCCCGAGCATGAATCCGCATTCATTTTCTCGAAATTCAAATCACATTTGAATATAAGGTCGGTCAAAGTTTGACTTTTCAAAGTCAAAAGTCAACTCTTTGACTTTTTACATCTTTGACCATTTCCATTATTTCCGAGCTTTCGAATATGAACGTATTCATATTCTTGATATTTAAATCACATTTAAATATTAAAGCTATATCTCTAAACTGAAAACCGACCACTATATCACATATACTTGTCGGTTTCTCTCTCTTCACCTAATTCGAACAATTCGAATTATTCTATCATACTGTTCTAAGTTTATTCCATATGAGCTAGTAGGGGAACCTAATGGACCTATAGATCATGGGCTCCAACGATCCGAGATTAGCTGGCTAAACTCTTTTAGACGGAGCTAATCAACATTCGTTAACTAATGGGTCATTCCACTATAGTCCCGTAGTTGCACTCCCCTCACTATAGATATATTTGTGTCCATATGATATAACCATGATTAGTAAGCTAATCCTTCACAGGTTGTTCGTAATCTCGGCTGGGTCATAAAAACCGTTTTACCCCCAAGACTACATCTTATTCCTTAAGTTCCACTGATCCTCTAATGAACAATTGGTTTAAGGTCCAACCTATAAACCGAACCCCTCTCGGGCCAAGGAGAGGGTGGGGCCCCTTGTTCAAGACCTGGATTCAGTACTAAAGGGAACAACCTATCTACTATCCCTATAATAGGTAGGAGTGAATTCCGTCTTGCACCCTATGTTCCCAGCTAACCACCTGATCTTACCCCTGAAATGAGGGATTTATTGAGCCAGCAATAATGAGCTGCCCTCACCTATGCAGATCTAAGGATAATTCCGAGTGAACAGAAGTTCATAGTTAGCTCAGGATTAAGATTAAGTTACCTAGGTCATCAATTAATGAAATAGTCAGTTTTATACATAAAACAGCGTTTAGAACGTAAAAAGTGACTATTTCATGGTTCAGTCTTATGTAACTCTTTACATAGGATTCCCCCACTTTCATGTCTCCATATGAACGGTTTAGGATCACATCGTTTGTACTAATTATAAAATGGGCCGCATCCATAGTGTCCCCAGAATAAGGTGCCCAACCTTATTCATATACTATAGACCATTTTGGCTATATATTTGAACTTGATCCACATTTATGTTACTACATAAAGTTTAAACTTAAACTTAATAGCCTCGGATCCTTAGTTTATTGGATTCATGAATATAGAATTTAATTTTACTAAAGAATTTCAATAATAACTTTATTAAACAAGAATATGATATTACAAACTACGAGTTTTAGGACATAAAATCCAACAAGATCGACTTGCTGATTATGGTTAAATCATGTGGACATAATATATCTACAGTGAGGGGAGTGCAACTATGGGCTTTAGGGGAGTGACCCATTAATTCACGAATGGAGATTAATTTGGTCCAATGAGTTTAGCTAATTAATCTCGGATCGTTGGAGCCCATGATCTATAGGTCCACGAGGTCTCCCTACTAGCTCGTAATGGACTAGCTCTAGAATAGTGTGATAAGTTAATTTGAAACGTTCAAATTAGAATAAAGGGAATTAGTAATTATATGAGATATAATTACGTGTTTAATTTGAGAATTCAACGGAATAGGAGAATTTATATTTAAGTATGATTTAAATATATAAAGATGGATATGTGTAAAAATTAAGTTAATATTTGATATTAAATTATTTAAGTTTTATTTAAAATTAATTTATGAAATTAATTTTATTTTTCAGTTTTAAAATCAAGTTTTGATTTTTGAGATAAAATTGAAAAAGAGAAAAACAAAACACTAAAATGGAAAATGATGTTTTCCATTATCCATCTCCTTACTTGCTCACACAAAAAGCATTTAACTGTGTCTTGTCTTCTCCAAGCATGAGCCGCAACTCATACAACTCTCTTTGCATGTTGATATGCAATATAATGAAGAGATTGAAGTGAAATTTGGGCATGCAATCTATAGAGAATTTTAGAGAAAATTTGAGTTGAAGAAAGGCTTCTTCACAAAGATTGCAGTTGTGAGCATTTCTCCTTTATCCATTGGTTCAAGCTTGTTTTGAGTCCTACAACTCAATATAGAGTACCCAGAGAATAGTGGAGAAGATCTTGAGGTGGTTTGCAATAAGATTTGGAGAAGATTACAGCTAGAGATCGATCTTTGAAGAAGTTCTACAAGAGGTATGTCTTGAAACTCACTTGTTTTCTGCAAGAGTATGCTTTATATTATGCCAAAATTAGTGTATTTGAGTGCTTAGATGATCTTTATGCTTCCATTGTTGCTGATACAATCCTACATTTCTGAGAATCCTTATCAGTGTGAAAGTCAGAGTCCGTGTATCCAGTAAGGATCAGATCCTTAGTTCCATACACGAGCATGTAGTCCCTCGTTCTCCGAAGATACTTGAGGATGTTCTGGACTGCGGTCCAGTGACCCTGTCCTAGATTAGATTGATACCTACTGATTATTCTCATAATGTAGCAGATGTCTAGTCTAGTACAGAGCATCACATACATCAAACTGCCAACGGCAGATGCATAGGGAACCTGTCTCATCTCCTCAACCTCTTGAGGTGTCTTAGGACATATTTCCTTAGACAATGTAACTCCATGCCTGAAAGGCAATAGACTCTTTTTGGAGTTTTGCATCGAGTACTTAAGCAACATCTTGTCAATGTACGATGCCTGAGACAGCCTTAGGACTTTGTTCTTCCGATCCCGAAAAATCTGAATACCAAGAACAAATTGAGCCTCTCCCAAGTCTTTCACTTGGAATTGGGTCTCTAGCCAGTTCTTAACTGCAGTCAGTAGTCCTACGTCATTCTCAATGAGTAGGATATCATCTACATACAACACTAGGAAAACTATTGAATTGTTGATGATTTTCTTGTAGACATAAGGCTCATCGACATTGTGGTCAAAGCCATACGATTTGATCGCAATATCAAATCGAATGTTCTAAGATCGAGACGCCTGTTTCAGTCCATAAATGGACCAATTCAGTTTGCAAACCTTTTGCTTTTGACCTTGGGCTATGAATCCCTCTGGCTCACCATATAAATGGTCTCCTCAAGATTATCATTCAGAAAGGTAGTCTTGACTTCCATTTTCCATATCTCATAGTCATAAAATGCACAATGGATAGGAGGATGCGGATAGACTTCAACATAGTAACAAGAAAAAGTCTCCTCATAGTCGATTCCTTTCACTTGGGTATAACCCTTTGCCACAAGTCTAGCCTTGAAAGTTTGTACCTTCCTATCGGCACCCTGTTTCCTCTTGTAGATCCATTTGCAACCTATAGGTTTTACCCCATCAGGTTGATCTATAAGGTCCCATACTGATTTGAAGTACATCGACTCCATCTCGAGATCCATGGCTTTGACCCATTCATCCCGGTCAATATCCTCCATTGCTTCTGATAAGACAACGGATCGTCAACCTCGCCATCGGCTACCATAGCTAGGATTTCTGTGAAACCCATATAGCGAATAGGTGGGTTTCCAACTCTCCCACTATTCGAGGTTCCCTCAACTCTTGAGGTGGAACTGACCTACCAGATGAACTATCATCAACAAGTTTTGCTGATGAAGCAGACCCTTCAACAATTTTTATTGAAGTTTCAGTAGTTTCGTTGGAAAGCTCACGTAACACGATCTTACTACGTGGACTGTGCTCCCTAATATGATCCTCCTCCAGAAGGTAACGTACGTAGACAAAAATACTCTGTTTTCCATAGGATCATAAAAGTAACCCACTCGTGTACCTTTAGAGTAGCCTACAAAGAGGCACAACCTCGAATGTGGTTCCAATTTCTTTGGATTAGCCTCAAGCACATGTTTTGGGCAACCCCATATGTGGAAGTGACGCAAACTAGCTTTACGCTCATTTCACAACTCCAAAGGTGTTCTCGCAACACTCTTGGAAGGAACACAGTTGAGGATATACACTGTAGTCTCCACTGCAAAACCCCAAAACGAGTTCAGTATGGAAGCGTAACTCATCATCGACCTAACCATGTCAACAAGGTTTTGTTTCTCCTTTCCACTACACCATTCTACTGAGGTGTACCCAACACTGAGAGTTGGGAAACGATTTCATGTTCTATCAAATAGTTCTAGAACCTCGAATCCAAAAACTCTCCACCCCGATCCGATCAAAGTGATTTAATATGTCTATCCAATGCATTTTCAACTTCAGCCTTGAACTCTCTGAACTTTTCAAAGGATTCAGGCTTCCATTGCATCAAATAAACATACCCAACCTAGAGAATCATCAGTAAAAGTAATGAAAAACTCATAGCCTCCCCTGGCTCGCACATTCATTGGACCACAAAGGTCAGGATGCACTAACTCTAGAGGTTTTTTGGCTCGATAACCTTTCCAGTAAAAGATCTTTTAGTCAATCTTGCCTTTGCACACTGGTAAAGAATTTTCCTCTAACTCGCTTAGAAGTCTATTCTTCACTAACCTCTCAATTCTATTGAGATTGATGTGCTCTAATCGAAGGTGCCAAAGTTGGGCATTTTCCTTAGAAGAAACCTTTTGTCATTTATTTTGAGTTAGGTAGTTTTAAACATCTCTATATTATGAAGGGAACTCGTTGCTAACGACCTTAGCACATACAAGTTATTTTCCAGATTTGCTAAACAGATTTCAACTTCATCTTTATGAATAAACACTTTATTCAAATTAGAATTAAGAGTATAATTACATTGTATCAGACACTTTATAGAAATCAAGTTCCGCTTTAACTCGGGAACTACATAAATATCATTCAGAATGATAAACTTCTTTTATAAAGTCAACGGGAGCCCTGCCACTGTCACAGTTGAGACGACGTGCATGGTACCTACTTGCATCATTATCTCTCCAGCCTCTAGTTTCTGCTGGGATCTAATCCCCTGAAAAGAAGAACAAACATGATTAGTGGCCCCAGAGTCAATAATCCAGGCAAAATCATCATTCTCCACTAAATAGGTTTCCAAAACTAGTAAATCATATTTACCTTGTTTTTCCTTGGCCTTAGCCTTAGCCTTATTCTTCTCCTTGATCTAGTGAGGACAATTCCTTTTCCAGTGCCCATCCTGGTTACAATGGAAACACTTTCCTTTGTCACCGGGTGTTAATCGCCTTCCCCGCTAGGCAACAGGCTGTAGGTTAGCAGGTGCCTTCCCCTTCCCCTTACCACCCTTCTTCTTCTTCCACTTAGAAATATTAGAAGTAGAAGGTACAGACTTTGTTCCTGAGGTTGAACCCTTATGGAACTTCTTTGATGACGAGGCAACATTTTCCTCACCAACCTTCTTCTCCTTACTTTTCAGCAAGGATTGGAATGTCTGCAACTCGTTGAGGAGAGTTGTAAGGGTATAGTCCACTTTTTTTCATAATCGCATTGCTAACAAAGTGCGAGAAGCTATCCGGCAATGAATGTAGGATTATACTAACCTGGCTGCCCTCATTGATGCGTGACCCATTCATCTCTGCCACGTTGAAGTGGACCATCATATTAAGCATATGTTCACGAATAGAGGTGCCTTCCTCCATTTTGGATTTGAAGATGCATTGAGAGCTTCGTGCTTGAACTGTCCAGACGTTATCCGAACATCCCCCGCATGTAACGACCAGATCCTTACATATCATGGTCCGACCAATACGACATGCATACTTAGATTTTTCTATCATGAGATGAGTTTTGGCAAAAATCTCAAAAGAACATATCTAAGATTTTATTAATTAGGTAGAAAACTATATAAAAAGTTTATTTTACAAAACACCAGGATCCATAAAACATTAGCGTAGTGATACAAAAATACATATGCCTATAATAGTGAGTTTGATGGTTACCCATTTGAGCGACCTCCAGTTCTACCACCTACGTTATGTCCTTACCTACAAAGTCTGTAAAAATAGGATGAGTATATAACATACCCAGTAAGGGTAGTGACCAAATGCACAATCACATGCAATATGTCCTAAAAACATATGATTGGGATCGAAAACATATAATAACATGTGGTGGTTGGTTATGCTTCTAACGTAAATTTCTCCGCCCTGATAGGAAGATGAGGACTTAGGCGGAAACTAACCCATATGATGATTAGCGGGTCATGCAGTTAGTAGGGCCAGAGTCGCATCCAACATCAACCATTAACATAAACGTAAGATTGGACTAGAGGGGTGCAACCATACATACCCTGTTAGTCCCTAGCATAAACTTGACATAGAATTGGGTTTAGAGGGGTGCAACCATACATGCCCTGCTAGCCCTAGAAGCATAACCTTTATCTAATTAAAATTTAAATCTTATTTCATCGTTGTGAACAAACATAATGCATGGGGTCCCTTGTCGATAAACGTATTTTAAACATGTAATGCAACATAACAATAACATAATTATGCAAAATATTAAAGGTACACTACCATGAAACACTTAAAGAGAGGGTGAGATAAACTATTTACCTTGACTGCGATCCTAGTTATTCCTTATTATTCCTTATGGTTTAATCAGTAGAGCTTTCCCTATTAAATCAGAAGGAAATTTGGGCAGCACTTCCTTTGCGTTTCCTCCTTCTAACTAACAAAATTGCTTCACCCTTTTCACACGATTTTTACTATTGAGTTTTGTTTGAGAATCTGAACTTCCAGCCTAAAGCCTCCTATTTATAACCATTTCCAGCTCTTCTCTGTATGACAACTCATCCTACAAATGGCTTCTTTAAAATTACTTAGGTTTAAGAATTTCTCTTAATAAGAAACCTAATTTTGGCTAACGTTTGCCCTTACGTCATCAACCTTTGTTTGTATTCCATTTTAGGGTTCTCTATGTATAATTTATAAGAGCGTAGCCAAATTCAATGCCTACTCCATGCTTCTGTCAAAATCTCGCTCTTTCTGTTCTCAGAATCTCGCTCTCTCCAGCTTTCTCGCTGGTTTGGCTCTCGTGAGTCTCGCTCTCGCTGGTTTGGCTCTTGTGGCTCTCGCTCTTGCTCTTTCCCACTTTCTCGCTTAGAATCTCGCTCTCTCCACTCTCGCTCTCTCCAATTTTCTCCCCAATTTCGCTAGTTTTCACGCGTGGGTTGCCTTCACTACTTGTGAATTCCACTTCCCCTTTTTAACTCTTTCAAATTTTAAGAGTATATGGGCAATTAATTCACCTCCAATTCTTCCAATGAGCAGTGCCCAAACAAAAAGTTATCTACTGCCCTTTGTCTCCTGTTTTAGCTAGCGTCCAACTTCTAATAATCCTCCCTGATTCTGCCCTCTTATTCATTATTTTTGGATAATTAATAAATTTCTTATTTTTTTCCAATTCTAAATTTCCATCCGATTTTCCTATTAAATTTATATATTTTTCATTCTTAATTATATATTTTATTTGTTTTCCTACTTTCTAAATTAGGGTTAAGGTATTACATTTACTACCCCCTTAAATAAAATTTCATCCTACTTAACATTTGACATTTAATTTCTTGTAGTGTATGCGCACAAATTTGGGTTGACCGTAGGGACTCCATGATCTCACACTCTGAGACCATAGACTCATGCTTCTTGGCCAAAACATCGTTAAGACTAGCCAAGATATAAGTTTGGGCCTTCTCGTTTGCTCCTGTCCAATGCTCATAGGCCTCTCGAACGTCTCGAGTGGCGTTCTGAGGTGGAATAAGAGGACACTCCTCTGTAAGGACGAACCTCAGGTCATCGATGATTAATATGGTAGTGATCATGTTTCCAACTAGCGTAGTTTTTGCTAGTTAGTTTTTCGGCACTTAAAAGAGCTAATGTGGTTGTAGCCATAATTACGTTGCTGAAAAACGAACGAACTTAATAATCTATGCATAGTTTGAGCAAAATCGTTTCCAAGTACCCTAAGTGAAAAGATTTTTGTTTCGCTATGATGCCCCAGCGAGGCAGGACAAACGTCACCGGTGGGGTGATCAGATGCCCCTTCATTGGGATGAGACACTCTTAACCATTAGGTAGAAACAACTCTTGTAACTTACCCTAACAGTCACCATTTGTTCGGTCCAGAACTGTTAACCCTTAACAATTCCACGTAAGTGTAACCCCTCATTTTCGGCCCTAGACTCCCACCCTAATGAGCCCACCGTAGGGAAAAAGCAGATTAGGACAATCGACTAAAGTGACCTTACCCTATACATGAGATTAGATAAAGAATCGTTCAAAGCTGGCATCCTATAGGAGGACACTCCCACAGTTCCTCGAGGTGATGCACAGAACCGTTATCCAACCTAACGAGAAAGACCGTGGGATATGCTGTCGCACGTCCCGCTCCCACTTACTATGAACACTCTCTTCATTCACCTTGATATTGACCTACCCAAACACCATACTTTAGGGGGACACTCCTAGGGTGCCACGAGGCCGAGGATAGATCTCACGGTGTGAACATAAAGGGAGAAACACGAAGAGGTTTAAATGAACTATCATATACCCCAAGTACCTCCCACTGAATGTTCTACCTAGGGGTTCATTAACTTAGACCATCCAGCTACTGATTTTATCTAAGTCAGTTTAATTTGCTCAAAACAACTATTGTCTTTGAAATTAAACAAGTTCAAGTAGTCTCATTAAACTTTTTAATGGGTTGTCCTCAAATTTGCATGCATGCATCAAATCTATCTAATTCACCTTTCCAGGTAGGTTCCCAGGTAGGGGTGTTTCGTTTCTGTCAGCTTAAATACCCCAGCCTAGACAGAACCTGCCCTAGACAAAAGGTTCCTTATTGATAGATTTGCTACACTTTTAATCTTTTATTAGTCAATTTAATCCTATTAAATTGATTAAAAGATTAAACCTTAGGTTGCTAATCTCAATAGAACGTGATCTTAGGTCTATCTCCACCAAGTTTTAAAATACTTTTAAAACCATGATTCAAGCCTAAGTTCGCATGCATGTCTTTCTTATAGATTTTAGTTCTAATTTCCCTTATAACACTTATAAAAGAAACAACCAAAACCCATACACATTGCCATGCACAACTAGGTATTTATAACACTTATAAATTTTAACCTATGTGTCATGCTTCATGCAATGTCCATTCATTACTATATATAACTTTTATATACTTGTAATGAACTAAGCAAACATGCTTCCATACACCCTTATACTATAACACTTATAATATAAAGATGATGTATGTCTATGCTTAATGCATGCATAAGTATAACTCTTACATTATATGATACATGAGCATGCTCTTATGTAATTTAAATCATGCAAACTATATCATAACACTTATAATATAGAGATGATGCATGATCAATGCATAACCTAAGGTGGGATTTCAACTATATGTCATACCATATGACATATAATCAAACATACATCCTATGAACATTCACCATAAGACTTATAGATTGGGATGATCAGCCTAATAAATTAGAAATAAAATTCTATCTATTACATAACTCTATTGAGCAAACCAGTTCACAGTGAACTGGGTCTTGAACTGCCCAGGCGAAGCCTCCCTAATCGTTTAGTAAACAGGCTAAGTATCCACAATCGTTTAGCTACGATCGAGTACCATTTACATTACGATGAAGCATGAGGCACTCGATCGTTTAGCGCACCAAATTCACACACGCAAGTCTAGAAGATCGTTTAGATGACGATGCTGTTGTGAAGCACGATCATCTAGACGAACATTGAACAAGCATTTAAGTAACATTTACTCCGTGATCGTGTAGTCTGTTCATTGATTTCGTGATTCAAGCTTAGAAGTGTATTGTATAAAATAATTGGAAAAATAAGTGTAAATACGAATGATGCATCGATGGGTTAGTAACGCGTTGATGTGCAACAAGACACTTGACACTCCTCTATTGACGTTCAAGTTTTCTTGAATCAGATCCAAGATAAATCCAACTCAAGTTCCTGGTAAGTCCAGGGTCAAACTCATGGATTCAGATACGGTTTCGTTTTTCCCTTAGCGTACACCTTTCAGTGATCGGCTGCATTTCCACATGTCTGTGGTGAAACAGAGACGAACGCAATGAATGCAATGTTGCTTCCATGTCTGGAAGTACTACTCGCTTTAGTTAACGCATTCTTCTGACCTTCTTTCGATAGATTAGAATGGCATCTTCACTTCTGCTCTCACAGGTGAAGATGCCGTCTAGCATGCTTTAGCTAAACGCAATTATCTCTTTAACACAGGTTAAGTACTCATTTAATTCATATTAACCACCAGAGGATTAAGAACACATCATGAAGAAAGCGATAAACGGAGGAACGAAAATAGACAGAAAAGTGGTGATGAAAGCGATCAAGACATTCAATATATCTATTTAGTGTTTGATACATGGTGTGTGAATGAAGAGATAAAGAAGATGAAATACACGATGAAAAGAGATAGAAAACAGATACAAATAGTGCCGACGTCTCGGCACCGATTTGGATGGAGATTTGCTTGCCGGCGAGAATGGATTGTGTGGAAGGATGAGCTCCCCTCTCAGGCTTGCTCAACCGGTAGCAGGGATCTGAGTAAAAGAGTTTCGCGGTGGGGATCTGGCAGATGAACACTGAGACTCACCTCTCGACCTTGCCTCTTCTTCTTCCTGGATTTCTTCAGTTTAGCACTCAGCTCAGCCTTTCTCTCAATATACTAGCAGCAATTAGCCCCGTATCAAGTAGCATATTTTTATGTGAATTCGATGGGGTATTTATAACTGAAGATCTTTGACTCCGGCCTTGTGGTCCCCACTTGTTGTTATGGAAATTCCAAAGATGGAGGGATATTATTCCTTCTGTTATGTAATCAGACCATCGAATATGCACAACCATTAGTCATACACGTGTCACAATCCTTCGCTTTTGCATTGCTCAACTGCATCTTTTGATCGAGTGTTCGCATGCGGTGTTTTTTTATTACCGTATGCGGTTGAAAGTCAGCTCTGGATCGACTGTCGCACTGCACCGTCATTGCATTAATCGTCTATTCATTGTTGATTGATGGCATAATGTAACAGAGATGCGTTGGTCAGTTCTTCTTGAGCCTTAATCGCAAGCGGTGACTTGGTTTCCTGCAGAACAGAGTAGAACTCTCATTTTCTTCCATCTTAATGATGTGAGTGGGTGTAATTGCGATAATTCATAATTATTTGTATTTCTAAGCTAATTTTCATACAATTGGCATATATTTATCCTCTTTTGGCCGCAATATCTAAATAAGACAGTACAAATAACTTGTATTTCTACAAGTTATCAGTGGTTTTCTTTATAACCGTACGTGAAAGTGGGAGGTTGCATTCAGATTTCATAACTGAAGGATAAAATGAAAATAGTTTTCATTTTTGCAAAGAGATCAGATAATCGCTTCAGATTTGTACACTAGCCATCGTACAGTTAATGAGAGCCTACACGACAGCTCAAGTTTTCCTAAACTATCGACGCACAGTCAACCTAAATGATCGTATAGATTTTACTAAACAATCGCGCGTGAGAGTGAGTTAACCTAAATGATCGTCTAAACGACCAGACCCGTTTACCTAAACGATCGTATACCTTTTACTAAACAATTAAACACCCGTCTATACAATAGACACACAATCTCTCCCACTTGCTTGGTCGTTGAATAAGTTCGTGTTTCCTCCTTCTCTCTACCAAATCCAACAGAGCCCACACCTCCTGGATTACCACTCCAAGAATACCAAGGTCACTAAGTGGTGGTGTCCTCGTTGCTGCCTGTTCGTGTAGAAGACTGTTCGGTGGTGAGCGACAACGAGATTTGTGGACGATTGACTTGACGATCACAACGACAGCGAGAGTTACTGATCTTGACGAGAGCAAGAGACAAAGAGAAGAAACATTCTTCAAAGGTAGGTCTTTTGTTCCTTTGTTATTTATTTGTTGAAAACATGACGTAATTTATTATTTGATGTATAACTTGTATGTATATTTGTGAATGCGGTATTTCTGTCACAATAAATTTAGAACGATCTTACTTCCACTCATAGGTACTCTTTGATGAGAGTTCTTACACTTTCAACTTTCCTTCTGGATGAACGAGCAATCGGTCTGTTAATTGGAGGGTCACTGATGTGGACGTGAGTTCTCCAATCTCCAATTGTTTGAAAATTAACAGGGGGATCAGAGTTATGCTTGCCCTAGATCGCATAGTGCATGCCCAATATAAATTCTTCCGATTGAGTAGGGTATTGTAAAACTTCCAGGATCTCTCATTTTTGAAGGAATGATCATGTTGTTGACTTGCGTTATAGCCACCATCTCATTTTTCCCTATGCTCTTTTTCTTGGATATAATATCCTTTAATATTTTAACATAGCTGGTCATTTGCTCTATGGCTTCCATAAAAGGGATGTTGATGTGCAACTGTTTTAATATTCCCAATAAGCGTTGATATTGGTTTTCATTTTTTTTCTTCTTTTTTAGCCTTTGTGGAAATGAAGATGACTGCTCGTCCTATGGTGTTAATATTGTAGGAGTTGCTGTGGTTATTTCTTCTGGTTCTTGTTCTTTCTTATGAACACTTTCCTCAGCCTTGTTGGATTTTAGATTCTTCATGTGATTTTCTTTTTATAGCCTATGCTGTTATTCATCCACTCCGTAATGTCATTGTCTGACATTGTTCCTTGCCTTTATCTCTCATTGGTGAGAAATTTCTGTGGTGCTGGAAAGTGCTCCTTGTTGCATGTTCTTCAACTCGCTTGCAATTTGACCCATTCGTACTTCAAGATTACGAATGGATGTTGCTTGATTTTGAAGAACTGTTTCATTTTTCTAAATATATTCCTTCACTAAATTTTCTAAAGAAAATGATGAGGATGACTGAGATGAATTGGTTGTCTGCTGAAATCCGTTTGATTTTTGTCCAAACCCTGGTGGTCCATCTCTATGGGCATTGTGAGTATTGACTTGTGCTTGTTGTTGATTACCACCCCAAGAGAAATTTGGATGGTTTCTCCATCCAGGATTATATGTGTTAGAAAAAGGGTTGTTTTTAATTAAGTAGACAGACTGAGGATTGCGCGGGCATTCCTCAAAGAATTGAGGTTCTTCACAAAGGACACAACTTCCGTTGTTCATTTGGGCAATCACATTCACTTGCCCGTCTTTTGCACGGTCTCTGTCATGCTCATTGCCTGCAGCAGGTTTGTCATCGCATTAACTTGTGTCTGCAGAGATGCAATAGCGTCATTGTTATAGGTTTTGTTGGTTTTTGACCCATATTCATTTCTTGCCAGTCTTCGTGATTCTGTGAGATCCAATCAATATATTCTTGGCCTCGATGTAATTTTTGTCTAGAAGTCCACCTGCCGTCGCAGCATTCACAGCGGTCTGCGATTTTGAGTTCAAGCCATAATAAAAGATTTCCATCTGGAGACAATCAGGGAGTCCATTTTGCTACAATCCCTAACTAATATTTTGAATCATGCCCACATATCGCTGAGCGTTTCAATTCTCCTGAAAGTTTGTAATTAGCCTTCTTCTCTTTGCATTTTCTGTTGGTGTGAAGTACTTTTTCATAAACTTCTTTACCACTTGTTCCCATGAAGTTATCTCCCCTAGTTCAAGCGAGTATGCCCATTTTCTAGTTTCATCGCATAGTGAAAATGGGAATAATGTAAGTCGTACTTCCTCTGGTGTGATGTTTGGGAATACAAAGGTGTTGCATATTTCAATAAAACTCCTCAGGTGAGCATGGGGATCTTCACCACGTCTTCCCCCAAATTGATCGGCCACTTGAATCATTTGAAGCATTACGGGCTTCATTTAAAATCTTGTTCCATCTAAGGCCAGTCGTATGATTCCTAGAGAGAAATCATACAAGTTGGGTGACGCATAGTCCCTGATGGGTCTATTGCGATCATTTGCCAACAAAATTGGGTTGGCAAGTGCTTCATTGTGATTATTTTCCTCTCGTAGTTCCAGGTGGTTCTGCTGTTCGGCCATCCTACGAGCTCTGTTTTGTCGTCTTCTTCAGTTGGCTCTCTGTCTTCTGTGAAAGGTTCTTTATATTTCTCGATCGTATACGAGCTCGGGAGTATTTCCTTCACTCATACAACATTTGCGCCTTTCTCACAATCAAGGTACAATACTTCAGAAAGTTGAGGTCTGCAAAGATCAATAAAAATAGCTTCAGCACACTTAGTTACCGCAATCCCCAGCAACGACGCTAACAACTTGATGCGTTCTATAAATGCGATGAAATAATAATGCTTATGAGATTTAACGCTCAATTTTCTCTAGTCAATCCAAGTGTAAATTTGACCAGATTTCCTGATGAGTCCAGGGTCGAACGCAGGTATTGCTTGTAAACGTGCAATGAAACTAAAAATATGAACTTAACGTAAGTTAAAATGTCACACCACCTCCCGAGCCTTAGCCCAAGACCCAAAAGAGGGCGTGAAGACAACCAACTTACAACTAGGACAACTAGTATACCAACAATTCTTTATAGGTTCTAATAATTAAGAATGTCTACAATATTCATTATAAATTTTATGTAAATAATCTAGCTATACTATTGATCTTCAGCTACCCCAATCCAAGTCACACTCTGTGAGAGATTACCAATTCCTGGTGTTGATGGCTTGGTGGCTTTTCCCTGAACGCTCCGGGGGGGGGGGGGGGGGGGGGAGAACAACATTTTGGAAAACATGAGCTATAAAGCCTAGTGAGTGGTGCCTTTAAATAAACAATAACTTTGACTTCAGAATACACTTTTTGGAAAACAATACATAATCAATAAGAACATTACCACAAGTTCAAAATTATTTCTCCAGCCAAACTGCTGGATTACTCCCAGCTCATCCGCTGGTTACTACATAATGCAAACATTCCTAGCTATACCACTGGTTATCCCTGGCATGATCATACATTTTCCCCAGCACTTTCACACGTACCTTAAAGCAATGTAACAACAATTCCGGTGGAAACTTTCCCTATACCCTATTATCCCGCCAATGTGCACATCGACTATTTTCCCGCTAGCTATACTTAGGTAACTTGACTATATTTCCCATCCGTCGTCACCGACTATAATTTCCCGCCAATTGAAGCCGATTATATTTTTTCCGCCAGACGAAACCGACTGTATTTTCTCGCCAAGTATCTTTTCAAGTATGCTAACTATATATCCCGGGTACAATTTTAGTTTCCAACACAAACATACAAACAATATCTTAACAAGCTAGTAACAAGATAAACATATATCCCTGATCATGTCAATTTAACATTATCCCCTATAAATATTTACCTAGAAATTACATCAACAATACAATAACATCATAACCACTCACAGTTTTTGCAAGGACTCTCCTCTGCAAGTTCCCTTTGAAGTGTTTCCTGGAGTTCCTCCCATTTCCAAGGAAATTCCAAATTAATACCATAATTTCACAAAATAATTTTAAAATATCCAAAATATCCTCTTATACCAAATTTACCAGCTTTCCCTACTTAGAATGACAAAAATTGGCCAAACCTCTCAAACAATCCGTTTGGAGATTATTTTAACCAAATCTGGGCGTTGGTGCTCGTGACATTACGGAATAGTGCGTGCACAGGGGCTGGGCAAGGCATCCGCGACGTCAATCCTCGTGTAGAAATCACGCACAGCGCGCTGGTGATGCACGTATGCACTGGTCACTAGGCGTGCGCAGCCTGGGCGACAGCCTGGCCTTCCATCTTCATAATGCAATTCCTTTCTCCTCCGCACTCCGAATGCGATGGTAGCGTGAGACTTTACTCTCAACTCACTATTTAGGACTTTAGAACTTGAAACTTGGGAATGGCACGAGTAAAATGTTCATGCTAAGCCCCTTATTTATAGGTTCTGGCTCCTTTCCATGCGACACCTTAAGTCCAAATGTCTTTCCCTCGAGCTGCCAACGCTAATCCCTTGCCACCATGGTCTTGAGCTATTTTAACCTTAGTTTGCCAATGCACTTTTTGGAAAACATGAGCTATAAAGCCTAGTGAGTGGTGCCTTTAAATAAACAATAACTTTGACTTCAGAATACACTTTTTGGAAAACAATACATAATCAATAAGAACATTACCACAAGTTCAAAATTATTTCTCCAGCCAAACTGCTGGATTACTCCCAGCTCATCCGCTGGTTACTACATAATGCAAACATTCCTAGCTATACCACTGGTTATCCCTGGCATGATCATACATTTTCCCCAGCACTTTCACACGTACCTTAAAGCAATGTAACAACAATTCCGGTGGAAACTTTCCCTATACCCTATTATCCCGCCAATGTGCACATCGACTATTTTCCCGCTAGCTATACTTAGGTAACTTGACTATATTTCCCATCCGTCGTCACCGACTATAATTTCCCGCCAATTGAAGCCGACTATATTTTTTCCGCCAAACGAAACCGACTGTATTTTCTCGCCAAGTATCTTTTCAAGTATGCTAACTATATATCCCGGGTACAATTTTAGTTTCCAACACAAACATACAAACAATATCTTAACAAGCTAGTAACAAGATAAACATATATCCCTGATCATGCCAATTTAACATTATCCCCTATAAATATTTACCTAGAAATTACATCAACAATACAATAACATCATAACCACTCACAGTTTTTGCAAGGACTCTCCTCTGCAAGTTCCCTTTGAAGTGTTTCCTGGAGTTCCTCCCATTTCCAGGGAAATTCCAAATTAATACCATAATTTCACAAAATAATTTTAAAATATCCAAAATATCCTCTTATACCAAATTTACCAGCTTTCCCTACTTAGAATGACAAAAATTGGCCAAACCTCTCAAACAATCCGTTTGGAGATTATTTTAACCAAATCTGGGCGTTGGTGCTCGTGACAGTACGGAATAGTACGTGCACAGGGGCTGGGCAAGGCATCCGCGACGTCAATCCTCGTGTAGAAATCACGCACAGCGCGTTTGGTGATGCGCGTATGCACTGGTCACTAGGCGTGCGCAGCCTGGGCGACAGCCTGGCCTTCCATCTTCATAATGCAATTCCTTTCTCCTCCGCACTCCGAATGCGATGGTAGCCTGAGACTTTACTCTCAACTCACTATTTAGGACTTTAGAACTTGAAACTTGGGAATGGCACGAGTAAAATGTTCATGCCAAGCCCCTTATTTATAGGTTCTGGCTCCTTTCCATGCGACACCTTAAGTCCAAATGTCTTTCCCTCGAGCTGCCAACGCTAATCCCTTGCCACCATGGTCTTGAGCTATTTTAACCTTAGTTTGCCAATGCAAAGGGTTCACTTTGCATGTCATATTAGTAGATAAGGATTATTTTGCATGTAATGTCCTTAAGCCACCTCATTTGCTTAAGGCCCAAGATTTTCCCCAACAAGTCACATGTCCGGATGATTTAGCATCACCATGGGCGCATTCCACACTCTTATGATCGCAAGCCATCTTGGCAAATGCGTCTATCCAACCACAAATGCGTCCATCTAACCACAAATGCATCCATCCAACCACAAATGCGTCCGTCTAACCACAAATGTGTCCATCCATCCTCATATGCGACCATCCAATTGGCGCAACATACCTATGTCCAGATACCACCCCTTGGCGCATGCGTCCATCCAATCTTTGTGCCCTTGAGGTGTCTTTTTAATCTCAACATAACACCCTTCAAGCCATTTTCGCCTAGCACCTTTCCTCATATGCGACCTACTAACCTCGATTGTGCCATTTCTAATTAACGCAACCTTACCTTGTGCATCCAATTGACGCAACTTGGTCACATATGCTAGATGCTCGCAAGGCTCATCCTAACCTTATTGCTTGGCCGTGCATGTCCCTTTTCTTGGTTAGCCATCATCAACTCGTGGCTTTCTCATCAATGCATCTCTTGAGTCAAAACTTAAGGCATCGCATCCTTGGCCGCATACCTTATGCTTCCGGATGGCTTACCTTTGGCCTATGCGCTCAACTAGGATTATGACCAACACTCTTCCAACACATAATATTAGCCTTGTCCTATGCGCCCACATGCCCTCGGATGTCCAACGCATATAGCACATCTCCAATGCATGTCAACCCTTGAGTCAAGCTAAGTCTCAACTCAACACCTCATGGTATAACTTACCATCACCTAGCCTCTTGCTAATGCATCCCTCATGACCATCGCATGTATGTCTTAATTGCTTGTCAACGTCCTTAGTCTTTTATTCAAACCAACGCAACTAACCGTCTAACCACAAATGCGTCCATTCATCCTTATATGTGTCCATCCAATTGGCGCAACATACCTATGTCCGGACACCACCCCTTGGCGTATGTGTCCATCCCATCTTTGTGCCCTTGAGGTGCCTTTTTAATCTCAACATAACACTCTTCAAGCCATTGCCGCCTAGCATCTTTCCCCATATGCGACCTACTTACCTCGATTGTGCCATTTCTAATAACGCAACCTTACCTTATGCATCTGATTGATGCAACTTGGTCACATATGCTAGATGCTCGCAAGGCTCATCCTAACCTTATTGCTTGGCCATGCATGTCCCTTTTCTCGGTTAGCCATCATCAACTCATGGCTTTCGCATCAACGCATCTCTTGAGTCAAAACTTAAGACATTGCATCCTTGGCCGCATACCTTCCTTTCCTGGATGGCTTAACTTTGGCCTATGTGCTCAGCTAGGATTATGACCAACACTCTTCCAACACATACTATTAGCCTTGTCCTATGCGCCCACATGCCCTTGGATGTCCAACGCATATAGCACATCTCCAACGCATGTCAACCCTTGAGTCAAGCCAAGTCTCAACTCAACGCCTCATGGTATAACTTACCATCGCCTAGCCTCTTGCTAACGCATCCCTCATGACCATCGCATGTATGTCTTAATTGCTTGTCAACGTCCTTAGTCTCTTGTTCAAGACCAATGCAACTAACCTCACAAGCCTTATGTACTGCCAACCTTAGCAACGCAAAGACATTTCATCATGCATTCACCATGGCTTGTCTCATCGCCTAACTCATCGTTTATCAAGGCCGACACATAGCACTATCGCATAGCGCCTGCGTCCATGGCTTGGCTCATCGCTTAGTTCATCGTTTAGCAAGGTCGGGGCATAGCGCCATCGCATAGCGCCTGCGCCCATGGCTTGTCTCATTATGTAGTGCTGATGCCCATCGTGTAGCGCATCATGGCTATCGTCTAGCGCATCATCGCTATCGCCTAGCGCATCATCGCATAGCGCTATCGTCCATCGCATAGCGCTATCGTTTAACGTCTCACTGTTGTGCACGATCGCCTACCACATCGCTTAGCTATGTGCTCATATGCCGTCAGATGTCCAACACATATAGAAAATCTCCAGCGCATGTCAACCCTTGAGTCAAGCTAAGTCTCAACTCAACACCTCATGGTAAAACTTACCATTGCCTAGCCTATTGCTAACGCATCCCTCATGACCATCGCATGTATGTCTTAATTGCTTGTCAATGTCCTTAGTCTCTTGTTCAAGAACAACGTAACTAACTCACAAGCCTTATGTACCACCAGCCTTAGCAACGCAAAGATATTTCACCATGCGTTCACCATGGCTTGTCTCATCGCCTAACTCATCATTTAGCAAGGCCGACGCATAGCACCATCGCATAACGCCTGTGCCCATGGCTTGTCTCATCGCTTATTTCATCGTTTAGCAAGGCCGCTGCATAGCACCATCGCATAGCGCTTGCGCCCATGGCTTGTCTCATTGTGTAGTGCTGATGACCATCGTGAAGCACATCATGGTGATCGTCTAGCGCATCATCGCTATTGCCTAGTGCATCATCGTATAGCACTATCGCCCATCGCATAGCGCTATCATTTAGTGCCTCATCGTTCTGCACGATCGCCTACCGCATCGCTTAGCTATGTGCCCATATGTCGTCGGATGTCCAACACATATAGCACATCTCCAGCGCCTAGCCTTATGCACATATAGCCTTATGCACATCTCCAGCGCATGTCAACCCTTGAGTCAAGCTAAGTCTCAACTCAACGCCTCATGGTATAACTTACCATCGCCTAGCCTCTTGCTAACGCATCCCTCATAACCATCGTATATATGTCTTAATTGCTTGTCAATGTCCTTAGTCTCTTGTTCAAGACCAATGCAACTAAACTCACAAGCCTTATGTATCGCCAGCCTTAGAAATGCAAAGACATTTCACCATGCGTTCACCATGGCTTGTCTCATCGCCTAACTCATCGTTTAGCAAGGCCGCCGCACAGCACCATCGTATAGCGCCTACGCCTGATAACGGATAGAAATGCACATTATTACATTGCTAAGTTATTAAACAATGCTGGCTTGCATTGATAAAATATGTTAGATTGCGTCCAAAAAGCATTAAGTTTATAACATTGCGGTTGCATGCGTTCATCGCATAGGAACAGTTAATTTTTGTATTTTTATGCAGAATATGCATTGATGCAAGGCGAAAAGAGCGATCACAAAAAATCAACGGACGAGCATAGCATTACCGTAAGGCTTTGTGGTGATTTAGGTTAGCAAACATCTGCTCAAGAAGGATTGTCACATAGAGCCAACGCAACTTGGTGGGCGCATCTGGGTGAAAGGCATAATTAATCATGATAGGACAGAAAGATGATGACGGTCGAATCCGAATTAAGTTGACAGCCGCTAACGATAACAAGTACATTCAGCTTTTCGGTGACAAATATTCGGTGCATTAGTCGGGGAGTTAAGGCCATCCCATCTGTGCAATCATAAGAGAGAAGCCACACTTCACCCCGGAGCTCTATAAATACCAAAGGCATCCTTCAGAAAAGGGGTTAACAAGTTCACCTGTTCACAAATTTAGGAGCTTTAGCCGTGTTCATAGTTTTCTTTTACTTTTAAGGTGGAGGAAGGGAAAAGTAGAGATGTCAAAAAATCACTCAGGGCAACTCGAGAGAGAACCCAGAGGCATAAAAGCAGAGAGCGAGATTCTCTTTTGAATACGAGTAGAAAAGACAGTGTAAAAGCCTGGGAGCAAGAGATTGCTCCCAGGTTCTTTATTCTCCACTTGCATTGTTATTTTGTACTTCATCTTTATATGTATACAATGGAAGTTCTTATTCTACATCTTTATATGTCGTTACCTTATTTGTGTGTGTATAATTTTTTCATCACATAAATAAAAATAGAGGCTTATGTGTAGGTTCTATAGACTTATCGCATATATCGCATGCATTCTAACATTAGAAGTCGTAGCATTCGCATCGAGAGATGGTTTACTATTGTATGTGTGTTGCATGATCGCAAAGCATGAACGCATCCTAGAAATGTTAGCCGAAAACCTTCTCAATTCGTTCACCGCATACTCATCGAATCTTCCATTTTATCAACTCTTTTCGAACTCCGCCGCATTTGTTTATTTTCATTACTGCAACAAACAAAACCAACAACTATTTGAGTTACCGGTTACCACAAAGTTTTCCTGAAAATTACCACCACATTTGTTTTCCCAAGTCCCTGAGTTCGACCCTGGACTTACCAGGTAACTCAGTGGGGTTTACACTTGGATTCCACTGAGAAAACTTGAGTGCTCAACGTATCTTCATCATTGCATTTCATCCGTAATTCCATATCATAAAATAACGCATCAAGTTTTTGGCACCGTTGTTGGGGACTTCGACAAATAATGTGCTAACGGTAATTTTTCTGATTTCTTTGCAGACTCTCAATCTCTAGCGAATTATGACCCAAAGATTGAGAGGATGTTCAGACGAAGATTAAGAGACCGCCAACAACAACAGTCAGATAAAGAAGATATGGCGGAGCAGCCTGGAAACGGAGCACCAAACGAAAACAACATCATGGTGAATCCAATTCTTCTGGATAACGATCGTAATAGGCCCATTAGGGACTATGCATCATCAAACCTCTATGATTTCTCTCCAGGAATCATGAGGCTTGCCCTTGACGGAATCCGATTCGAAATGAAGCCGGTGATGCTATAGATGATCCAGATTGTAGGACAATTCGGAAGACGGCGTGGCGAGGACCCGCACGCCCACCTCCGTAGCTTTGTAGAAACCTGTAATACTTTTGTGTTCTTGAACATCTCTACCGAAGAAGTTCGGCTAACTTTGTTCCCATTTTCTCTTTGTGATCAGGCAAGAAAATGGGCATATTCCCTCGAGCCGGGAGAGATCACTTCATGGGAACAGGTTGTAGAGAAGTTCATAAAGAAATACTTTCCACCGACTGAGAATGCTAGACGAAGGAAACTAATCACCAATTTTGAATAAGACATGGACGAATCACTCAGCGATGCCTGGGCGAGGTTTAAGAGGTTGGTTCGGGACTATCCACACAACGGATTGGCAGACTGCCTTCAGATGGAAATCTTTTATCATGGTTTAAATCCCACTTCGCAGACCACTGCCAACGCGACAGCCGCTGGTGGTCTTCTTAACAAAATGTATGACGAGGCTAAGAACATCTTGGATTGCATCTCTAAGAACCACGAGGATTGAGAGAAAGAGATCAGAGACTAAGAATCAAGGATAACAACGCAAGTAATGGTGCTATTACTTCACTCTAGAATCAGATGACCGCAACGATGAACTTAATTCAGGGAATTGCAATTAGTAACCCAACACCGCAAAATGGGCAAGTAAACGCAATTAATCAAAACACCGCAAGGTGTGCGACTTGTGGTGACAGGCACACAATGGAAGAATGCCCACAGAATCCACAGTCTATTTACTTTGTGAAAAATAATCCATTTGCTAATACCTACAATCCCCGGAGGAGAAATCACCCTAATTTTGCATGGAAGAATCAATAGCAAAATTTCTAACCTGTGGCGCAAAAAGAAGGGGCACCTGGATTCTTCCTGCACAATAACGGTCAGACAAGCAATCAAGCCAGTAGCTCGCAACCGTCGCAATCCTCCTCCCTGGAAAGCCTATTGAAGTAGTATATAGAGAAAAATGAAACTGTGCTTCAAAGTCAGGCTACGTCCATCCGCAATCTAGAATTACAGATGGGCCAGATTGCAAATGAGCTAAAGAATAGACCGCAAGGGGCTCTGTCGAGTTCTACAGAACTCCAACACAACCCGAGGGGATCAGGTAAAGAGCAATGTCAGGTTGTGACATTATGGAATGGAAAAATTGTGGAGGGAGAAAAGAAGAAGCTTAGCCGCACTGCTCCCATTGCGGTGACACAAGAAGAAGAAGGAGAAAAAAAAGCAATAGAGCCAGAAGTTGTGTCCACCTCAAAGCCAACAGAGAAGGGGACCGTGAGAGTGCAGTTACCACCTTTCCTGTAGAGACTCAGAAAGAAAAAGAATGATGAGGTACAGTACCAACGCTTTCTGTCTATGTTAAACCAATTACATATTAATATTCCATTTAGTGAAGCGATTGAGGAGATGCTTGCATACGCGAAGTTCCTGAAGGAAATGGTAACCAAGAAGAGAGGTACTGGTAAGTTTACCACGGTGGCTTTAGCACAAAGTTTGAAATCAATAATTCCACCGAAGATGAGCGATCCTAGGAGCTTTACTATACCCTGCTTCATAGGAGGACTGTACATCGGGCAAACCTTGTGTGACCTTGGAGCCAACATCTACTTGATGCCTCTATCGATCTTTAGGCAGCTGAATGTGGGGCAACTTGCGGCCACGACCGTGACTCTCCAACTTGTAGATAGATCTCTGGTGCATCCAGAGGGGAAGGTGAAGAACATGCTGATCACCATCAATAAATTTATCCTACCAATCGACTTCATCATCTTAGATTACGAAGCCGACAAAGATGTGCCCATCATCTTGGGGCGACCATTTTTATCAACATGTCGTGCCCTGATTGATGTGCATAAAGGGGAGATCACTTTGAGCATAAATGGACAGAAGCTCAAGTTCAACATAATCTGTGCCATAAAGTCCCCTGACGAAGAAGACTTGCATGACTCAGACGATGACCATAATTTGACTGAAGAAGAAAAGTTTGACGAAGAGAATGAAGAAGAGGATGCAAGCGCATCCATTGCTGAATGTAATGCAATCATAACAAAAACAAGCAAGGAAGAAGAGATGATCGCAACCCAAGAAGAAGAGCCAACAGAAAAAGAAGAAAGAAAAACAATGCAACCGTTCCTAGTAGAACCACCAACAATGGAATTAAAGACCCTGCCGAACCACTTAAAGTACGCATTTTTGGGGTAGAATGAGAAGCTGCCAGTAATTATTTCCTTCGAACTTAATGAAGACCAGGAGAATGCGTTGATGAGCATTCTGAGGAAACATATGCGAGCAATTGGCTAGATGCTCGCCGACATTCGAGGAATTAGCCTAGCGTACTGTATACACCGAATTCGTCTCGAAGAAGACCACAAAGCAATGATCGAACATCAACGCAGACTTAACCCTGCGATGAAAAAGGTCGTTAAAAAGGAGATCATTAAATGGTTAGATGCGGGCATTATTTATCTGATAACAGATAGCACGTGGGTCAGCCCCGTGCAGTGTGTGCCAAAAAAGGGTGGCATGGCAGTAATCCCAAACGAATATGAGCCAATATTGCAAAGAACCGTCACTGGGTGGCACATTTGCATGGACTACCGCAAGCTGAATCCAACCACAAAGAAAGATCATTTCCCTTTACCGTTCATTGACCAAATGCTAGACCGTCTAGCCGGAAATGACTTTTATTGCTTTCTGGATGGATATGTCGGGTATAACCAGATTATAATTGCTTCAGAAGACCAGGACAAGACCACATTCACCTGCCCATATGGGACCTTTGCTTTTCGCCGCATGCCATTCGACCTCTACAATGTGCCAAGCACGTTCCAAAGGTGCATGATGCTCATCTTTTCAGAATATCTTGAGGACTCTGCTGAAATCTTCATGGACGACTTCTCTGTCTATGGGCACACCTATGAAGTTTTTCTGGCCAACCTAGAGAAGATACTGAAGAGATGCGAGGAGACGAATCTCGTTCTTAACTGGGAAAAATGCCATTTTATGGTAAAAGATGGCATCGTGTTGGGGCACAAGGTTTCTCGGGATAGGTTAGAGGTGGATGAAGCAAAAATAGAAACAATTGAAAACTTCCACCTCCAACAAGCGTGAAAGCTGTACGAAGTTTTTTGGGGCATGCCGGATTTTACAAACGCTTCGTCAAAGACTTTTCGAAAATAGCACGACCATTGAGTGCGTTGATGGAGGCTGACAAAAAATTTTCTTTTGACGACAATTGCCTCAACGCATTCAGAATTTTGAAGAATGCACTGACTACCGCACCCGTGTTACTTGCACCTGATTGGACACTTCCTTTTGAATTAATGTGCGATACAAACGGGTATGCAATGGGAGCGGCTCTGGCACAGAAAAGAAAAACAATCTTACATCCCATCGCATATGCGAGTAAGACATTTAATCCTGCTCAAACCAATTATACCACCACAGAGAAAGAGCTTCTTAAGGTAATTTTTGTGTTGGAAAAATTTAGAGCATATCTGTTGGGAACAAAGGTACTCATCCATACTGATCATTCGAGAATAAAGTATTTAATGACAAAAAAGGATGCGAAGCTAAGGTTGATCAGATGGGTTCTTCTCCTCCAAGAATTTGATATAGAAATAATTAATCGAAAAGGGGATGGAGAACCAAGTTGTGGATCACTTGTTGAGATTGGAAAACCCTGAGATTGACCGCAACGAGTCAGAGGTGAATGTAGTGTTCCCAGATGAGCAGCTGTTCCATATTGAAATTATTGCCCTGGTATGCTGACATAGTCAACTATCTGGTTTGCGAGCAATTTCCAGAGGAATATACTAACCATCAGAAGAGAAGGCTCAAGCACGAATACATATCATATTTCTGGGATGAGCTAAATCTGTACAAAAGGGGAGCAGACCAGATTCTGCGACTATGCTTACCGAATGCTGCTCAATAACACATATTATCGCAATGTCATGACTCACCATATGGTGGACACTTTGGAGGACAGCGCATCGCAGCTAAGGTTTTACAGAGTGGATTCTTTTGGCCAATATTGTTTAAGGATGCAGCTGACTACGTGATGAAGTGTGATCGGTGCCAACGCATAGGTAACATTTCATGGAAACATGCAATGCCGATGAACACCATCTTAGAGCTTGAGTTGTTCGACGTATGGGGTATCGACTTCATGGGACCATTCCCTCCCTCGAATGGTAAAAGTTATATTTTGCTAGCCATCGACTATGTATCCAGGTGGGTAGAGGCAGTGGCATGCGCCGTAAGCGATGTGGCGGTAGTCTCTCAATTCCTGAAGAAAAACATCTTCACTCGTTTTGGCACTCCGTGTCCCATAATAAGTGATGAAGGGTCTCACTTTATCAATCATACTGTCAAGGAGCTGCTGTGCAAATATAACATTCTCTACAAAGTGGCCACCACATACCATCTGCAGATGAATGGTCAGGCCGAGGTGTCCAATCGGGAGATTAAGCTGATACTCGAGAAGGTAGTAAGGCCTTCACGAAAAGTGGGCAACAAAGCTCGACGATGCGTTGTGGGCATACCAGACTGCATTTAAAACACCCATAGGTATGTCCCTATATGCGTTGGTATTTGGTAAGGCGTGTCATTTGCCTTTGGAGCTGGAATACAAGGCACTGTGGGTGGTAAGAAGCTAAGCTTTGACTTGAGGAAAGCAGGACAAGCAAGAAAACTTCAACTGGTCGAGCTGGAGGAATGAAGGATCAACGCATATGAGAAGGCAAAGATTTATAAGGAGCGCACAAAGCGCTGTCACGACAAATACATATGCCCCCCCCACATAAAAAAAAAAACCCCCCCCCTCTTCTTTCAAAATCCCCAAAAAAACCCTTCTTCTTCCCCCCAAAGCCCCCCCCCCCCACCCCCCCCCCCCCAAACCATAACACCCACCCCCCCCCCAAACCCCCCCCCCAAAATCCCCAACACCCCCCAAACACAACCCCACCCCCAAGACAAATACATATGCAGCAAGAACCTCAAAGTCGGGCAGAAGGTCTTATTATTTAACTCACGATTATGGCTCTTCCCTGGAAAATAAAATCAGGTTGGTCCGGACCATTCATAGTTAGAAAGGTATTTCCACATGGTGCGGTTGAATTATCAAATGATGATCGAACCAACATATTCAAAGTTAATGGGTAATGAGTAAAAGCATATCACGGAGAAGGCTGGCATCGCCAAGTCGAGTATGTGGAATTGAGAAACTTTGAATAAAGGAAGAAGTAGGTGGTCCCTGCATTATCAGACATCAGGGACGCAAGTTTTGGGAATCATTGAATCTTCAACTTTTTTCTACTACTCTGATTTTTCATTCCACTATATCTTTTCAGCTCTTTATCTATTCTTATTCTACATCAGAAAAAAAAAATGGAGATTGCGATAAAAGAATTTTGTTTTGTTTAAAATCATTTGACCCCCTCACTATTTTTCTTGCAAACGATCGAGGTGCAGGATTGTGGAGGTGTTACATGAAAAAGCAACTTATCTTATTTCATCACCGCAATCCACAGAAGATAGATCACCGTAAAGAAGGATGCATCAACACACAATGTGGGCAACAACGCAAATTTGGGGGTTGTACTCTTCCTTAACTTTATTTCAAATTTTGCACTATCACATCGCATTTTGATTTTAAAAGTTCTATCACCGCATCCTCTTTGACTATTGCAATCATTTAATATTGATAAATTTAGTAAGTCACCGCATGCTGTCTCTTCGCCAATTATGATTTCAATGATGAAACACATGCTTCTATTTTTTTTCATATATACTAGAGTCAACTTAATCTTAGAAAAATCAACTTAATCTTAGAAAAGTCACCTCATGAAATATTTCTAGAAGTTAGGGTTGATGAAACATGAGACATACGCAGCGGAAAAAGGACCTAATTACCTTCTAATTGCTTTTAATTTAAAGAAAAATAGCATGCAAATTAAAGGAAAAACAGAAAATTAACTTACTTTTGAAGCTCCCGAAAACCATTTTTCCTCACTAAATCTCGACCCAAACTCTTTCGAACCACCACTAGAGTTGACCTACTATCCTCTGGGCTCAGAACTGGGTTAAGGGACCCGATGGATGAAGAAAAGAGAGAGAGAAAGACATGGAAAAAGAAATGGATCTTTGGGTTGGGTTTTGGGTTATGAATTTTCCTGAAAGAAAAGAGTTTTTTTCAGCCCAAATTTGAAAAATAATTTTGGCAAAATGGGCAAAAGTTTTTCAACCAAATTGAAAAGCCCAATTTATAGAAAAAAGCCATGCAACAATTGCATGAACCAAATCCATAAATACCCAACACCTATAATCCACTATCTTAGTGGGCTTAATGTCTCCACTATAAGCCAACACCTAGCCCACTATTTTGTTAGTGGAATTATCCAACAAAAGTTTGGATTTTCCCACTAACTTTAGTCAAAGGGCAAAATAGTCATTTGGTCAAAGTCAAACTTTGACCAAAAAGTAAACATTTTGACTTTTTATGATTTTTTCCGTGTTGACTAATTTTGACCTCCCGAGCATGAATCTACACTCATTTTCTCGAAATTCAAATCACATTTGAATATAAGATCGGTCAAAATTTGATTTTTCAAAGTCAAAAGTCAACTCTTTGACTTTTTACATCTTTGACCATTTCCATTATTTCCGAGCTTCTGTATATGAACATATTCATATTCTTTGATATTTAAATCACATTTAAATATTAAAGCTGTATCTCTAAACTGAAAACTGACTACTATATCACATATACTTGTCGGTTTCTCTCTTTTCACCTAATTCGAACAATTCGAATCATTCTATCATACTGTTCTAAGTTTATTCCATATGAGCTAGTAGGGAAACCTAATGGACCTATAGATCATGGGCTCCAACGATCCGAGATTAGTTGGCTAAATTCTTTAGACGTTGCTAATCAACATTTGTTAACTAACGGGTCATTCCACTATAGTCCCGTAGTTGCACTCCCTTCACTATACATATATTCGTGTCCATTTGATATAACCATGATTAGTAAGCTAATTCTTCACAGGTTGTTCGTAATCTCGGCTGGGTCATAAAAACCGTTTTGCCCTCAAGACTACATCTTATTCCTTAAGTTCCACTGATCCTTTAATGAACAATTAGTTTAAGGTCCAACCTATAAATCGAACCCCTCTCGGGCCAAGGAGAGGGTGGGGCCCCTTGTTCGAGACCTGGATCCAGTACTAAAGGGAACAACCTATCTACTATCCCTATAACGGGTAGGAGTGAATTCCATCTTGCACCCTATGTTCCCAGCTATCCACCTGATTTTACCCCTGAAATGGGAGGCTTATTGTTCCAGCAATGATGAGCTGCCCTCACCTATGCAGATTTAAGGATAATTTCGAGCGAATAGGAGTTCATAGTTAGCTTAGGATTAACATTAAGTTACCTAGGTCATCAATTAACGAAATAGTCAGTTTTATACATAAAATGGCATTTAAAACATAAAAAGTGACTATTTCCTGGTTCAGTCTTATGCAAACTCATTGCTTAGGATGCCCCCACTCACATATCTCTATATGAACGATTCAGGATCACATCGTTTGTACTAACTACAAAGTGGGTAGCATTCATAGTGTCCCCAGAATAAGGCGCCCAACCTCATTTATATACTATAGACCATTTTGGCTATGTATTTGAACTTGATCCACATTTATGTCACTACATAAAGTTCAAACTACATTAAATAGCCTAAGGACCTTAGTTTATTAGATTCAAGATTACAATTTCAATAACAACTTTATTGAAAAACAAAATAGAATATGTTTATTAATTTACAAACTACGAGTTTTAGGACATAAAATCCAACAGGGATCTGCTAGCTTTATTTCAAACTGACTCTTTACCAAACCTCATAAGAACATCGCATGAATTATTTCAACTTTTGGCAATGAGGACATTGCCGCATTTTAAATTTGGGGGTGGGGTATTTATTCTCGACCTTGCTATTTTGAAAAAATAAAAAATAATTTTTTTTAGAATAACAACTCCACTATCAATGCAATGGGGAAACCCATGTTGATAAGAGTTAAGTTGTGAAAGGCACTTACCCTTAATTGGATGTCCACATGACACACGTGGGGGCAAGTCAAAATGAAAGTAAATTGCTAGGATCAACGCATAAATACAATGACCGCAACTCCGCTGCTAAGAAGGTATGAGTTTAGTCTGAGAAAGAGTGCATTGCTCGTAGTTGGATGTCTGCATGACATACGTGGGGACAAGCCAAAATGAAGGCAAGGCACTTGGACCAGTGCAAGGTCATAAAAAATAATAATGTCAAGAAATATGCAAGGATAAAAATCATTTGACACCTCGATGGAAAAGTTTCTTTTTGAAATAAATCAGGCGATGTCCCGGAAGTTAGTAAAGTCCTTTTGAAGGTTAAGCTTGTGGTCCCTAGGTCTTAGAAATATTTTCAGAGGAGACTTGAATAAGACTTGAGGAAATTTTGGTGTATAGGATTAGAATGAAGTATCCTTGAGAAATCTAGGAAAAGAGAATTGCGGTCGACTTACTAAAGGAAATATTTAGCTTATGCTTGAGGACAAGCATTGTTTAAATTTAGGGGTGTGATAACGGGCAGAAATGTGTGTTATTACATTGCTAAGTTATTAAACAATGTTGGCTTGCGTTGATAAAATATGTTAGATTGTGTCCAAAAAGCATTAAGTTTATAACATTGCGGTTGCATGCGTTTATCGCATAAGAACAGTTAATTTTTGTATTTTTATGCAGAATATGCGTTGACGCAAGGCAAAAAGAGCGATCATAAGAGATCAACGGATAAGCGTAGCATTACCGCAAGGCTTTGCGGTGATTTATGTTCGCAAACATCTGCTCAAGAAGGATTGCCGCATAGAGCCGGCGCAACTTGGTGGACACATCTGGGTGAAAGGCATAATTAATCATGATGGGACAGAAAGCTGATGACGGTCGAATTCGAATTAAGTTGACAGCCGCTAACGATAACAAGTACATTCAGCTTTTTGGTGACAAATATTTGGTGCATCAGTCAGGGAATTAAAGCCATCCCATCTGTGCAATCATAAGAGAGAAGCCGCCCTTCACCCCGGAGCTCTATAAATACCAAAGGCATCCTTCAGAAAATGGGTTAACAAGTTCACTTGTTCACCAATTAGAAGCTTTAGCCGTGTTCATAGTTTCTTTTATTTTTAAGGCGGAGCAAGGGAAGAGTAAAGATGCTAGAAGATCGCTCAGGGCAACTCGAGAGAGAATCCAGAGGCGTAAAAGTAGAGAGCGGGCTGACTCTCACGAGAGCGAGATTATCTTTTGAATACAAGTAGTAAAGACAGTGTAAAAGCCTGGGAAGCAAGAGATTGCTACCAGGCTCTTTATTCTCTTCTTGCATTGTGATTTTGTATTTCATCTTTATATGTATACAATGGAAGTTCTTATTCTACATCTGCTCACTCTCTCAGCATACATGAGTAGCTAAACTTGTCAAATGGGTTGAGAAGAACTAAGCTAACATGACCTAGGAAGTTCATTGCTTGCGATTATCTTGTGTTATGTTGTGCCAAACATCCCTTTAGAGCTATTAGAGAGAGAGTCTAAAGAAAGAACCTAAAACTTGAGAGAGCTAGGTTAGAATCTAGACTCGAGAGAGCAAGATTTGAACTGCATAAACAAGAGATAGGGACTTAGAGATAAGCTCCATTTGCCAACCTGCATCGCATGCATCCTAGAGATAGGAATGATATTATGTCGTCACCTTATTTGTGTGTGTGTCATTTTGTCATCGCAGAAATAAGAATAGAGGCTTAGTGTAGATCCTATAGACTTATCGCTTATATCACATGCGTTCTAACATTAGAAGCCATAGCATTCGCATCGAGAGATGGTTTACTATTGTATGTGTGTTGCATGATCGGATAGTATGAACGCATCCTAGGAAATGTTAGTTGAAACCCTTCTTAACCCGTTCACCGCATACTCATCGCATCTTCCGTTTTATCAACTCTTTTCGAACTCCAACACATTTGTTTATTTTCATTACCGCAACAAACAAAACCAACAACTATTTAAGTTACCGGTTACTGCAAAGTTTGCCTGAAAAATTACCACCGCATATTGTTTTTCCAAGCCCCTGAGTTCGACCCTGGACTTACCAAAAAACTCAGTGGGGTTTACACTTGGATTCCACTGAGAAAACTTGAGTGCTCACCGCATCTTCATCATCGCATTTCGTCCATAATTCCATATCATAAAATAACGCATCAAGTTTTTGGGGCCATTGCCGGGGACTTTGGCAAAATAGTGTGTTAACGGTAATTTTTCTAATTTCTTTGCAGACTCTCAATCTCTGGCGAATTATGACCCAAAGATTGAGAGGATGTTCAGATGAAGATTAAGAGCCCGCCAACAACAACAGTCAGATAAAGAAGATATGGTGGAGCAGCCTAGAAACGGAGCACCAAATGAAAACAACGTCATGGCGAATCCAATCCTTCTGGCTAACGATCGTAATAGGCCCATTAGGGACTATGCATCACCAAACCTCTATGATTTCTCTCCAAGATTCATGAGGCCTACCCTTGACGGAAACCGATTCGAAATGAAGCTGGTTATGCTACAGATGATCCAGACTGTAGGACAATTCGGAGGACGGCGCGGCAAGGACCCGCACGCCCACCTCCGTAGCTTTACAGAAATTGTTGCATCTTGGTCACCATCACAAGATAATCGCAAGACATTTTAGCCAAGTACCCTTACATATAGCCCTTGCGTCGAACTAACCTCAACTGTGTTAATTCTAATATCAAATGACACCCTATTTGGCGCATCATGTCCATGACCGAACACCACCCATTGGCACATCCTCGCGTCAATTAATCTCAATTTAACCTCAAAAGGCTACTTGCCCAAACCCTACTTTCTAGAAAAAACCCTTTTGACCAAGACTCGTTTCCCTATCTTAACCCAATACAGTCTAGGTTAAGGGTTAGGGTTTACATAAAATGTTCAAGGGGGTGATTGAATAAGCTAACTTAAATCTAAATATGCGATGGGAATAATGTTTAAAATGAAGCAGTGTGAGTTGGATAATAGTTATGTGATAAAAGGGTTGAGAAGGATTTTTACTAACTTTTTCTAAACAACTAGATGG
>NC_143486.1:93348-163348 GCF_027475165.1 Benincasa hispida
AAAATGAATTTCAAAAGAAAAGAAATTTAATATTATATTTTGTTTGTTTCCAAAATCCAATGGTCCAAATTAATTGTGGTTTCTAAAACTTTTTCCATCTCTATATAAACCATCTTCCTCTCCAAATTTTAAAGCAACAAAATTTTACATTTTCACAATCCTTCAAAACTCAAAAGTTCCATTGTTGCTCTCTCTAAGTTCCCAACTTTTTTTTCTTTTCTTTTCATCTTATTCTTGAGAGAGTGTTATTGTATTGTGAGGATAAATTTGTTGAGTGCTTAAACTTGTAAGTCCACTCTAGTGAGAGTTATTGTGTTCTTAAAAAATTCCAATATTTGTAACGGTTTGATCCTAAACTGTGGAAAGGATCGGTTTGCTTTTGAACCCGTAAAGGGAGCGGTGGTGTAACGGTTGGGCTCTAATCTGTAAAAAGAGTTAGAAAGATTTTATTCAAATTCCCAAGAGGCACTTGGGGAGTGGAGTAGGTCAAGTTTGACCGAACCACTATAAAAATTATGGTGTCTTCTTCTCTAACTCTTTCCTTTTTTTTTTTTTTTTTTGTATGCAATTAATTTAAGCAATTTATTGTATGTATTAGTTTGTTCTTATTTATTTGCTAAAATTTGATAGAATTAAATTATCATATTTTTGTCATCTTATTTGTTGCATAAATTGAATTTTTTTATTATTATTTATAAAAAGTGTATTAATTAGTTTAATTGGGTTAATTTTAAAAAAAAAATTTAATTAAACCCTATTCACCCCCTCTAGGGTTGCCATATCGATCCAACAATTGGTATCAGAGCGGGTTGCTCTTCTTGAAATATTTATTTCTTGATAAACTTAATTGTTTTTTAGCTATGACAACTTTAGGTTTTATCCCTTTTACCGATAGTCAATCTATTACAAAACCTCCTTTCTTTAATGATACTAATTATAGTTATTGGAAAAATAGAATGAGATTTTTCTGGCTTTCTATTGATTATGATTTATGGGATATTGTTAAGGAAGGTTTTAAAATTCCAACAAAAGATGTTGATGGTGTTAGCACTATAAAACCTAAGGAAGAATGGTCAATAAATGAAAAGAAAGCATGCTCTTTAAATGCCAAAGCTATAATTGCTTATTTTGTGCTTTGAATGAAGTTGAGTATAATAGAGTATCTATTTGCAAAACCGCTAAAGAGATATGGGATAAATTAGAAATTACTCATGAAGGAACTAGTCAAGCAAAAGAAACAAAGATTGACATGTTAATTTATCAATATGAAATGTTTAAAATTGATGAAAATGAAGCTATTTCCAATATGTTTATGAAAATGAAGCTATTTCCAATATGTTTATTAGATTTACTAACATTGTCAATGCTTTAGAAGGACTTGGAAAAAAGTACTCAAATCTTGAGAAGATAAAGAAGTTATTGTGATCTTTGCCTAAACAATGGGAGCCTAAAGTCACCGCCATTCAAGAGGCAAAGGATCTCAAATCTCTCTCCATTGATGAACTCATGGGCTCGTTGTTGACGCATGAGATAAAGATCAAGAAAAACATGGAGGATGAGAAGAAAAAGAAAGAAAAAGGTATAGCTTTAAAGACCATCTCTTTAAAAGTTGACTCCCAAGATGAAGATGATCTTGATGAAGATGATGTTGCCTATCTTTCACGTAAGTATAAGAACTTCAGCAAGAAAAAGAAGCAATTAAGAAGCATCTCTCCAATCAAAAAGAGTCAAAAGGTGAAAAGAGCAAAAAGAATGAGGTAATATGCTATGAATGCAAGAAGCCAGGTCATATTAGAACCAATTGTCCTTTTCTCAAATCATCCAAGAAATCCAAGAAGAAAGAAATGAAAGCTACTTGGGATGATAGCGATGAAAGCGAAAGTGAGAGTGATAATGAAGAAGTGGCCAATTTTTTCTTCATGGCTCATAGTGACAAAGAGGATGAACAAAATGATGAGGTAACTCTAGAACCTCTTTCTTATAATGAATTGTTTGAAACCTTTGAAAATATGCAAAATGATTTAGAAAAACTTAGTTCTAAGTATGTTGTGCTCAAAAAGAAATACAATATTTTATCTAGTAAAAATAAGTCTTTACTTGAAGAAATTGCTTGCTTAAAAGAGAATGAGCATGATGCTATGCATATTGATGAAATGAATATCTCTTGTGACAAGCATGTTTTTTATTGTAATGAGAAAAATGCCTTGCTTGACAAAGTTAAATTTCTTGAGCATGATAGTTGTGAAAAAGATAATTTGATTAAATTACTCAAAGAAAAGGAATTTAGTGCTTTGCAAGAACTTGTTAAGGCTAAAGAATCTATTAAAAAGTTGACAATAGGTGCTCAAAAATTAGACAAGATAATTGAAGTAGGCAAGCCTTTTGGTGATAAAAGAGGTTTAGGCTATATTGATGAATGTTCTATTCCTTTAAGTTCTAAAACTATCTTTGTTAAAGCATCTCATAATATGTCTAAGCTTAATGTGCCTAAGGTTGTGTCTAAGCATGTTAAATCTAACTTTGTGCCTATATGTCATTATTGTGGTGTTGAAGGCCATATTAGACCTGAGTGTTTTAAATTGAAATATGCTCATACTACTTCTCCAAGAAGAATTTTTTCTCAAAGGGAAAATTTTTACAATGCTACAAGGAATAATTTCTCCAAGAAAAGTAGAGTGCATAAATTTGTTGTAAGAGATAAATCTTTGAATAATATTGTTTGTTTCTCATGTGGCATGTTTGGACATACAACTTATTCTTGTTACTTGTCTAAATCCAATGCCTTAAATGTCTATGCAAAAATGAAATGGATTCCCAAGTTTGTCAATGCTAGCCATCTAAGACGCAAACAAGTGTGGGTACCAAAGAATCAAACCTGAATTTTTTATTTGTAGGTTTGTTTGGAAGCCTCCAAGAAAAATAAGTGGATGACCGGAGACGGATCCAAGTTATTTTTTTCTCCAAAAAGGGTAGAGGCATGGTAACTTTTGGTGACAACAAGAAAGGTAAAATTATTGGCAATGGTAATATAGGTAATGAATCTTCTATTTTGATTGAAAATGTGCTTTTAGTTGAAGGTTTAAAACATGATTTACTTAATATTAGTCAATTTATGATAAAGGATTTAGAATTGTGTTTGATAAAAAGAATTGCATTATTGAAAATGCTTGTGATAGAAAAGTCAAGTTTGTTGGAAATGGGGATGAAAATATGTATACCCTTGGTTTGAATGATTATCCTATTGTTAAATGTCTTTTCGTGTTGCAAGATGATTCTTGGTTATAGTATAGAAGACTAGGACATGCTAGCATGCACTTAATTTCAAATATTTCAAAAAATTCTTTGGTTAGGGGTCTTCCTAAATTTAAATTTGAAAAAGATAAAGTTTGTGATGCTTGTCGAATGGGTAAGAAAACTAAGTCTTCTTTCAAATCTAAAAATTTAATCTCTACAACTAGACCACCATAACTATTACACATGGACTAATTTGGCCCTTCTAGAATTGCTAGCTTGATGGGTTTTATAGATTTACTTGGGTTTTGATGATAAAACATAAAGATGGTGCTTTAAAAAGTTGTATTAGTTTTGCTAAAAGAGTTCAAAATGAAAAAGGAATTTTTATTTCTAAAATAAGAGTGATCATGGAGGAGAATTTGATAACGATATTTTTAAATCTTTTTGTGAAAAAAATGGGTTTTCTCATAATTTCTCGTCTCCAAGAACTCCTCAACAAAATGGTGTGGTTGAAAGAAAAAATCGTACTTCACAAGAATTTGCTAGGTCAATGTTGAATGAGTATGGTCTACCCAAATATTTTTGGGCGGAAGCCGTTAATACCCCTTGTGATGTTTTAAATAGAGTTTTAATTAGACTATCTTTAGATAAAACTCCTTATGAGCTTTGGCATGGAAAAACTTCAAACATTGAGTATTTCAAAGTTTTTTGGTTGCAAATGTTTTATTTTGAATAACAAAGAAAAGCTTGAAAATTTTGATTTTAAGATGGATGTCGGTATTTTCCTCGGATATTCCTCTACTAGTAAAACTTATAGAGTTTTCAATAAGAGAACTTTAGTTATTCAGGAATCTATGGATGTTGTATTTGATGAATCATGTAATAATGTTTCTAATCAGTCTATTTGTAGTGATGATTTAGAAAAAGATTTTGGAGATTTACTTGTTAGTGACAAAGGCAAAGAAATTAGCTCGAATATGCAAGAGGTGAGCATCAATGAAAAGAAGGAAGATGATTCTTCATCCATGCCTAAAGAGTGGAGATATGCTCCATCCTATCCCAAGGATTTGATTCTTGGTGATCCCGAACAAGGTGTGAAAACTCGTTCTTCTCTTAGTTTATTTATAATCTTGATTTTGTTTCTCAAATTGAACCTAAAAGTTTTAAAGATGTCAAATGTGACGAGTTTTGGATTTTAGCTATGCAAGAAGAATTAAATCAATTTGAAAGGAATAAAGTTCAGGAATTAGTCTCTAGGCCTTCTAATGCATCTATAATTGGAATAAATGGGTATTTAGAAATAAAATGGATGAAAATGGAAATATTATTAGAAATAAAGCTAGACTTGTAGTTCAAAGTTATTGTCATGAAGAAGGTATAGATTATGAAGAAACTTTTGCACTTATTGCTAGATTAGAAGCTATTAGGATGTTGCTTGCTTTTGCTTCTTATAAGAGTGCCTTTTTAAATGGTTATATTGTGGAGGAAGTTTATATAAAACAAACTCCAGGTTTTGAAAGTTTTAATTTACCTAATCATGTTTATACGTTAAAAAAGGGCTCTTTATGGCTTAAAACAAGCCCTAAGAGCTTGGTATAATAGGCTTATCAATTTTTCTTTTTAACTCGAGAATGACTTTAAAATGAGAATTTGATACTACTCTCTTTATTAAGGTTAAGGATAATGATATGCTTATAGTACAAATATATGTTGATGATATTATATTTGGTTCTACTAATTTATCTTTGTGTGAAGAATTTTTTAAGTGTATGTATAGTGAATTTGAGATGAGTATGAATGGAGAACTTAATTTCTTACTTGGACTCCAAATTAAATAATTCAAAGATGATATCTTCATAAGTCAAGAAAAATACACAAGGGATTTACTCGAGAGATTCAAATTCAATGAAGGTAAAATTGAAAGAACTCCTATAAGCACTAGCACTAATCTTGACAAAAGATGAAAAAGGTAAATATGTGGACATAAAGACTTATCGAGGTATGATCAGATCTTTACTTATTTGACTGCTAGTATGACCCGATATCATGTTTAGTGTACGTCTATGTGCTAGATTTCAATCTTGTCCTAAGAAATCACATTTGCATGCCGTGAAAAGAATATTTAAATATTTGCTTGAAACTATTGATGTAGGCTTGTGGTATCCTAAAAATGTTGAATTTTATTTGTTTGGATATTCCAATATAGATTTTGCCCGTAGTTTACTCGACCGTAAGAGTACTAGTGGGATTTGCCCATTTCTTAGTAATTCCTTAATATCTTGGTATAGTAAAAAGCAAAATTTAGTTGTTTTATCAACTACCGAAGCGAAATATATTACGGCTGCTAGTTGTTGTGCACATATTCTTTGGATGAAACAAACTCTTTATGATTTTGGATTAAAATTTGATAATGTGCTCATATTTTGTGATAATACTAGTGCTATTAATTTGATTAAGAATCCTATTCATCATTCTAGGACTAAGCATATTAATATTAGACTCATTTTATTAGAGAACATGTACAAAATAGTAATATTACTCTTGATCTTGTGAGCTCTAATACTTAATTAGAGGATATTTTTACCAAGCCTTTGAATGAAGAAAGTTTTTGCAAAAATAGGCTTGAGCTTGATATTATTCGCCGTGATGCATCTTGAATTTATATCTAGATATTATTATTGAATGCATATTGATAGGGGGAGAAATGGAAATTTTTTATGTGTTCATATTTTTAGGAGGAACACTTAAATATTTGTTGTTCATTTTTATGATTCTAAAAGGGGAGAACTATAAGAAAAATGTGTTATGATTGTTTCTATTGAATATATTATTTAGGGGGAGAATTAGTTAAAGAGAGGAAGTTAATTCTTTTGAATGGATTTCAAGCATGATCTTGTGGTGATAATTAGTTCTTTTGAACGGATTTCAAGCATGATCTTTGTTGTGATATGTGTACTTGATATTAAAATTACTTGTTAATCACATGTGTTGCTATGGTTATGTGCATTTCAAGTTATATTTCTTCTATGGTTTATCATCATAAAAAAGGGGAGATTGTTAGTATTTTGGCCCTTAATCTCAAATTAATTAATTAATTAATATTTTGACAATAACAAATCTGATTTTGTTTACTAATAGTTTTATTATTTTGAATAGTTCATAGCGTAAAGCTCGGAACAACAATTTCGAGGCATCTTGAATCACCAAAATCAGAATTCGAATGAAGAAGATATATCCAAAAGAAATGTAATGGAAAAATTGAAGGAACTCTTATCAAAGAGACCATGAGCAGAAGCAATATCATTCCAAACCATATTGTGACAGAACATACACATTTACAGTCAAACACTAATAGTTATGCATACACTCTAAATTACATGCTTCAAAAGGAAAATACTAAGGATCAAGAGAACTTACCCTTGAAGAACTATTCTCTTCGTTCCCTCGATGTAACAGCACGATCGTTCACCAACACGAACGTCACGCCTCAACAATCTCCTCGATCAAGAACAAACAACACTCGACCCTCGAACAGTAAGTAGACACCACCAAAAGGCTACCTTGGTATTCTCGATGTGAGAATCCAAGAGTTGTGGGCTCTGTATGAATTTGGTAGAGGGTATGAGAAATTTGACAGATCATATAGACGATTGAGTAAGTGGGAGATAACTAAAGTCTATCGTATAAACTTAGTACTCAATCATTTAGAAAACAAGTGTCTATCGTATAGAAAACTCGTTACACGATTGTGTATGCTTTCAACCTATCGTATAACAAAATCTTTGGATTGTACGATTCTCAATCGCTTAGTGAATGCATTCTGTAAAGATGAAAACGATTTTCATTTTATCCATCAGTTACCATAACTGATCACAACTTCCCACTAAGTTGGTTATTAGGAGAAAAAATCGAAATCAATTAACCCATAATTGATTTTATTACAAATATATAATATATTCATAACTTATGTTTTAATATCACATCTCATGCAATATATAAACCATAGTTCTTTTTCTCCCTTATAGCATTTAATAATAATTCCTCCAAATAATGTATCTAATACATTAAGTCAATTATATCTCTTAATACAATTTAATTATTTCATCTATAATCAAATTTTCTCTTGTTAATTTGAACACTTCAAACTAACCAAAAAACTGATCATCAACATGAATCCATTGAGCTACCAAAGGGACCTTATGGACCTGTAGCTTGAAGCTCCAATGGTACGTAAATAACTAATTAAACTCTTTAATCACGATATCCACCATCATTTAACTGTCGAACATTCCACTAAAGACCGACAACTGCACTCTTTGCGCTACAGATATATTTCCACGTCCATTGGATATAACCAATCAACAGTACGATGATCCTTCACAAATCGTTCGTAAGTAGAGCCAGGCCAATTTACGATTTTCCCTGTAATTACATCTAACTTCTTAAGTACCACTGATTCCTCTAATGAATAATACATCATAGTCCTACATGAGTAAATCCTTCTCGGGTCAAGAGAAAGTGTGGCGCCACATTGTTCAAGTCCCGAAATCAGTTCTTAAGGGAGTAATTTATCTACTGACCTCTGAATGGGGGAAGAAGTGAATTCCGTCTTGTGTAACTGAGTTCCTAGCTCTCCAATCAGACGAGTCCCTAAAGTGGTAGGTTTGAGTTGGCGATCTGGCCACTCACACCCATACAATTTAAAGGACCACCTTCATAAACAGGTGTTCCCAATTCACTCAGGATTAAGGTCATGTTACCTATGGTTATCCTTGTGAACTGAAAGTCTCTGTCATGAACGACGTTATATAATGAGACTAAATATTTCATGGTCTAGTCTTATACAAACTCTTTTGTATAGAGTATCCCCGCTCGCATGTCTACTACATGAATAGTCAGAATCAGATCATTTGTAGGACTTTACAACACTTGTAACATCTACAAAGCGGGCCACACTCGTAGCGTCAATAGGATAAGGTTTCCCTCCTTTATCCATATACTACAGACCATTTAAGTTATCACTTAAATCACGATTCACTTGTATGTCATTACATACATGCTTAAGTTACAATGATAACCAAGGATCTTAGTTTATTGGTTTATGGTTAATACAACTAAAGTATCTCATATTTCAAAGACTGTAGTAAAGAAAATATCTCATATTATTACATCACAATATGTTTGTTCATACAAGTGTTTACAAACTACTGAACTCTACGAGATTTAAGGCATCGACCCCAACAATCTCCCACTTGTCCTAAAGCTAGTGGGGTGTACAAGAAAATTACAAGTACAAATCAATAAACTAGGGCACAAAAGCCCAGTATAACAATACTCTTACTTGCCCTAGTCCAATTGCAGACGGTCCCATAGATCCATGCTTTGAAGGTGACCCTCAAACACTGTTAGCCTTCGTAAACGGATCAGCAACATTGTGCTCTAAAGCTATCTTCGTGACAATCACGTCCCTTGATGCCAATCTCTCTGATGAAATGGTATTTCTGTTCGATATGCTTGACACGCTTGTGACTCCTAGGCTCTTTGAAATTTGTCACAACACCACTATTATCACAATAAAGGGTGATGGGCCTAGACATGTCTAGAACAACTTCCAGATCAGTCAGGAATTTCCTGAGCCAAACGACCTCCTTAGCAGCTTCACAAACCGTTACATACTCGGCCTCCATAATGGAGTCAGCGATGAACCCCTGCTTAGTGCTTTGCCATACTATAACTCCCTTGTTAAGAGTGAACACTGATCCTGAATTGAATTTTCGAGAATCCGTATCAGTCTGAAAATCAGAGTCTGTGTATCCAATAAGGATCAAATCCTTAGATCCATACACAAGCATGTAGTCCTTTGTTCTCCGAAGATACTTGAGGATGTTCTTGACGGTAGTCTAGTGACCATGTCCTGGATTAGACTGATATCTGCTGACTATTCCTACAACGTAGTAGATGTTAGGTCTAGTACATAACATCGCGTACATCAAACTACTAACGACAGATGCATAGGGGTCCCATCTCATTTCTCACTCTTCTGAGGTGTCTTAGGACATTACTTCTTAGACAATGTAACTCCATGACGAAAAGGCAAAAGGCCCCTCTTGGAGTTCTGCATTGAGTACTTGATCAACATCTTGTCAATGTATGATGCTTGAGACAGTGCTAGCACTTTATTCTTTCGATCTCGAAAGATCTAAATCCCAAGAACAAACTGAGCCTCTCCAAAATCTTTCATTTGGAATTGAGTTGCTAGCCAGTTCTTAATTAAAGTCAGTAAACCTACATCATTCCCAATGAGTAGGATATCGTCTATATATAACACTAGGAAAACTACTGAACTGTTAATGATTTTCTTGTAGACACAAGGGTCATCAACGTTTTGGTCAAAGCCATAAGATTTTATCGCAGTATCAAACCTTATGTTTCAAGATCGAGACGTTGTTTCAGTCTATAAATGGACTGATTCAGTTTGCAAACCTTTTGTTTCTGACCTTGGGCTATTAATCCCTCGGGTTGCACCATATAAGTGGTCTCCTCAAGATTACCTTTCAGAAAGATAGTCTTGACATCAATTTGCCATATCGCATAGTCATAATATGAGGCAATGGACAGGAGGATGCAGATAGATTTAAGCATAGCAACAAGTGAGGAAGTCTTCTTATAGTCAACTCCTTCCACCTGGATATAATCCTTTGCCACAAGTCTAGCCTTGAAGGTTTCCACCTTCCCATCAGCATCTCGTTTCCTCTTATAGATCCATTTGCAACCTATAGGTTTAACCCCATCAGGTTGATCTACAAAATTTCATACTGAGTTGAAGTACATAGACTCCATCTCGAGATCCATGGCTTTGACTCATTCATCTCTGTCAACATCCTCCATTGCCTTCTTATAAGACAATGGATCCTCAACCTCGCCATCGACTACCATAGCCAGGATTTCAGTTAAACCCATACAGCGAACAGGTGGGTTCGCAACCCTCCCACTACGTCGAGGTTTCCTTAACTCTTGAGGTAGATTTGACCTACTAGATAAACTTCCATCAACAACTCTTATTGAATTATATATATACCTATATTAAACTATCAAAATTTATATAATTATATATATTTAATATTATATTAAAAAAATGGGGATATGTCCCCACAAGGATCCGTTTCCCCCAATGGGAATCCCCATCCCCGTCCAATTGGTGGGGACGGAGGCGGGGATGGGAGAATACCCTGAGAACGGGGTGGGGAATCCCCCACCCCCGTTTCCAACCCTAATTAAATATATTATTATTTAAATATATCTAACAAAGGTATCTAGTGGGCTTCCATTTGGGCGTTCGATTGTGGTTTGTGAGAAATGGGTCTGTCTGCTAAGATCGTTGATCTGCTCATGTTCATCTATAATTTTGTGTGAGCTATTTTCTTAGTATGTTCGAGCATATCTCAGTGCATTGTTCTTTGAAATTCCAACACCCTTCATGTTCGAGCATATCTGCAATGGCTAGTTTTTCCATCAATTGTTGTAATTAAAGGGCCTTCACTTCTACACCTCATCAAATCACCTTATTTCTTGTAGTTGTGCGAAATTTCTTCAATCAATACAAAATATTCTCTTCTTAACCCCATGGATTTCTGTACCTTGTCAAAATGAGATTTCCAAGCAATCTGCAAGAGGAATAATATTCCAACAAATATCACTAATGTTACAATGGCCCACACTCTTGTCACTCTTCCATCCATGAGTCATCTTTTTTAATGTTTTATGTTCCTCATGTTGGAGTTGATGCCCTAAATCTCGTAGGGTCCTATAGTTTATAAACCTTGTACGAACAAACTTGTATGTGATTAATAATATTTGATAATTTATTCACTTTGTCTATGAAATATGTGATATTTTAGTTGCATTAATCACAAACCAATAAACTAACATCCACAATTATCGTTGTAACTTAAACATGTATGTGGAGATATACAGGTGGATCATGTTTATGTGATAACCTAAATGGTCTGTAATATATAGATAAGGCTGGGTACCTTATCCTGGTAACACTACGAGTATGACCCGCATTGTAGATGTTACAAATGATCTGATTTGGATCATTCATGTATTAGAAATGCGAGCGAGGATATTCTATACAAAGGAGTTTGTATAAGACTGGATCACGAAATGTTTAGTCTCATTATATAACGTCGTTCATAATAGAGACTTTCATTTCACTAGATGATCATAGGTAACATGACCTTAATCTAGAGTGAGTTGTGAACTCCTACCTATAAGGGTGGTCCTTTGATTTGTATGAGTGAGAGTGACCAGATCGCCAACTCAACAAGCCTACCATTTTGGGGATTCATCTGATTGGGGAGTTGGGAACTCAACTACACAAGATGGAATTCACTCCTTCATCAAAGCGGGGGTAAGTAGATAAATTGCTCACTTAAGGGCTGAGTCTGAGTCTTGAACAATGTAACGCTACACTCTCTCCTGGCCTGAGAGGGGTTTAGTCATAGTATGAATATGATCTATTGTTCATTAGAGGGATCAGTGGTACTTCAGGAGTTAGAGGTAACTACATGGACAAAATAGTAATTTGACCCAACTGTACTTACGAGCAATTTGTGAAGCGTCATCGTACTGTTGATTGGTTATATCCAATGGACACAAAAATATATCTGTAGTTCGAAGAGTGCAGCTGTCGGTCTTTAGTGGAGTACCCGACAGTTAACGGATGGTAGATAATGTAATTAAAAAGTTTAATTAATTATTCATGTACAGTTGAAACTTCAAGCTATAGGTCCATAAGGTCCCCTTTTTAGTTGAGAATCAGTTTTTTGGGTTAATTTGAATTGTTCAAATTAATAAGAGGGAATTTAATTATATTGATTCAATTATATATGATATAGTTGACATAATGTATTTGATACATTTTAGTTTAATTGGAGGAAATAAATCTAAGAATGAGATTCATAATTGTTAAATATAATATAAATATGATTTATATTAAATGCCATAAAATAGAGAAAAAGAATTATAGTTTATATTGTATATGATACAATATTAAAACTATAGGTTTTAAATATAATATGATAAGTTGTTTATCATATTTATTTATATTATTAATTATTTGGATAATTATTCCATTTTTCTCTCTAACCACCGTAGTGGGAGGTTAATTAGTTTTTATGGTAAAATGGAATAAATAAAATATGATTTTATTATTCCATATCAGATCTACCCGACTTGTGATTGAATCTATACAATAGATTGAGAGCCTATACGACTTTTAACACTAAACGAGAGTTTCTGTATCTTTCTGTTTGTTTTGGAGGAGTTCGTGAAAGTACAAGTGTTCTTCAAATGTATAATCACTTGAACTCTTTTTGTTGTTCAAAAGCTGTAATTTTTATTAAGATTCATAGTCTATATGTTTGCTGTAAATGTTTGTTTTCAATCTAAATGGAACTTGGGATCTCATGGATCTTGTAAATCGAGTTCCTTCACCTCAAATAAATCTTTGATTTTGACGGTTTATTCAAGACTTAGATTTTTAGAACCCTGTGTTCTGTGGCGAGTCTAATCTTTTTCCTATATTGGTTATGTAGTTTAATCCTATGATTTTGATATAATTATTGAAGGATTTGATATTTTGAAGCATTTGAGCCTAATGTGATCTGGTTTCTTTCTTGGAAGACAATAAGAATTTTTCTCTAGAGTTTGTAAATTAATATCATCAATTCTTATGCTCTTGGTTTAGGTTGAAGGATTCTAAGAAATATTTCTAGTCTTTCGAGGAATTCGTGAGGTAAATAGCTTGGTTTCTACTTTTTTTTTTCATCATTTACTTTTTCGTTGCAATTTCCCTCTCTCTTCCTCTTCTTTTACAATTTCGCAGCACTAGAATTTCTAAGTTTTATTTTTAGTTTCTTGATGGTAAAGATATTTTGATGAGAACCCTAAATTTTCTTTGTTCTGTGATTGCCTCGATAGATTTTTGGTCAAGTTTTTGTAATAAAATTCCATTGGTGTCGTGGCAATTTTTCAACTGTTTCCTTCATTTTTCATGATTTTTAATCCATTTGTATGTCTCAGAGCTGACGACATGAGGAGAAAAACTCATTTGGAAGGACTCAATATTAACAACAAATCCTTGCGATGAGTTGAATCATTATTGATATCTCAAATATGATGACATAAACACACTTTTGTACCGAGAAGGCCTTAAGATAAAATAAATGAATACAAAATTTTGTTGCAGTCTGTTCTTTCTAGATTCAAAATCTTGTATTATGAGCAGGAGCTAAGCTGGTCACTTGGTGTGTTGTTAATTTGTCATTGCAAAATGTATAGAAACCTTTGACGAGCAAGACAAGCTGACTGTTTGAACTTAGCTGCAATGAAAGAACTAGCTTCATAAAACTCTCATACTTTGAAAGAACTAGCTTCACAAAACTCTCATACTTTGAAAGGAAGTTTGCTGTTTTAATATCCTAGGTGCTGGAAAATTTGGTAGACATGATTATTTTCTGGGTAGAGATTATCTTTTACAAGTGTGAAGAAAATATTTTCCATCAAGATGTCATATTTTCATTAACTTATTTGATTTACGAATCTGGGACGTTTGTATTTTGAATTATGAATAACTTTTTGGTGTCTCATGATTTTCTTTTGTGTAGTACGGGGAGTTTGGAGGTGGGACACTTTTATTTGGAGAATTTTTTGCTTTAACAAAGTTTCGTGTGTTATTAGCATCTAAGGTGATTCTGTGCCTATTTAACCGTATACGGACAATACTCTACCTACCTCTAGAACTTGGAAGTTTGACCAACTTAGCAACATTGTAAGAACCCTCAACTCTCATATTTGAGTTTTGTCATTTTCTTTCAAGTAATTGATGTAAATTGTCTCAAAAGTAATAATGGTTTGGGCATTAAAGTGAGCTTTCTATTGATCATTCCTTTACCATCGTTTGTTGTAATTTAAACTTCTTATCTCAAGCAATTTTTTTTTGGAGATCTCCCCGCTTCCCTGGAAAGGATAACCACACATTGAATGACTTGTAAGTTCTTGAAATCTTCTTTGGCCCTTCATTTCGTTAAGTTAATTTGAGAGGTTAGACCCAAATTATTTGTATTTCTTCCAATTTCGTTGTCACTTTTCATTTCTATTTTTACAATTTGAATGTTTTTTGAGTTTTGGTTGTTGCTTAACTCTTGGTTTATCTATGATTTGCAATCCCTATCTGGTTTAGTTGAAAGTAAGGTGTTGTTTGAATTCATTAATCTGTAAATGGAAGGTTTATACTTTTAATTTTACTTCAAATACTGGTAGATATCTAATTCATAATTTGAACAAACTAAACATGTGTTAGTTTACATCTCTGTTACATGATATACAAACATCTAATGATTTGAAAGCTTATATGAACTATTTTTTGCTTAGGAGTAAAGTATTTTTTGCTAAAACATAGAAATATAATTATTTGAAAGCTTATAGGAACTAAAATAGAATCAGTCAGGCCGGTTCACAAAAGCTTTTTGTCCATTTGTCTTGTGAATGCCTTTTATTTTGAAAGAGGGAGCTCACAGCTCTGACAGTTATCCTTGGTTCTCAGTTTGGGTTCTTTCGTTTCTTGGAATAATATGCTAACTATTGCATATTAATATTATCAATTGTTTCTGCTAATCATAATCAACCTTATGAGTTATGACAAAGATTTGAGAATTTTAAACATTGATTATTTCATATATTATGTTATTAATATCAGTCAATCGATTAGTTTATTCGATTCAGTTTGTTGGTTTCCTTTCAGCTTTATAGAGTAGGATGCTTCCAGATTTGAGAACATTCATAACTATCTTATTCATTTGCATATGAAGAAGCAACCAATATCTTGATCTTAACAACAAAATTTATCTTGTCTTTAAATTAGATATCTTACATATTTTTGGAAAACAGTTTATCCATTAAAAATGAGAAAAACAGTTTATCCATTAAAAATGAGACTTTTTAATATGTTATTGATATGAGAATTAGCTTGTTCATTCTATGTAGTGAGGTAGACTGCTGCAGTCAATGTTCATTTCTATAGTAGGGACTAAATTGTTACAAATTTGAAAGTATAAAGACTAAATTGCTACATAGTAAACTTCAGGGACTAAAGTGTTGCAAAATTAAAAGTTCAGGAACTAAAATCGTTACAAACCAAAGTCCAGGGATTAAATTGTTACTTTGAAGTATAAGAATTAAAAGTGATTTTAACCTTTTACCTTTGTTTCATTCAATATGTATGTTTAATTTGTGTTTAAATTGTTATTAAGTTTATGGTTCTGTTTGTCCACATTTTTTTTTTCTTAATGTTAATTAATTATCAAACGTTTCGTGGGGCTGTGTTTACATTTTATGTTACCATTAGTTTCTTAACAAACTATATAAATGAGTCAATACATATACATATCCGCTCATTCGCTCATCCCTGAATTTTATAAGTCAGGTTTGCCAATTTAGTTTTAATGATTTATCTTGTTGTTCCTAGTGTAACTTATGTTGTTCTATATTAGATTCATCAATTATTTTTCAATATGTTTTTGAGGTATTAATGATATGGCTATTTTACAATACAACCACAAGAGTGTGTTTTGGTGGTATAAATATACCATTATGTGCATGTACAAAAAAGGATTGTTCTACTGACATATTAATATGACTTTTCACCGGTATGACAGAGAGTTAGGGTACAAGCTTAGTGATGGTTTTCACAAGCTTATGTCATCAAGATATCTCAACTAATTGACACATCCGTAACATCCTCATCCTACCACGAATTCAGTTTCAATGCATTCAAAATGAGAAGAATAAACATCCATATGTACATCGCAAGAGATAGAGGGAGCTGAAAGACAAAAAGAAATCCACATGTACATCGAATTTAGCTCATTTTATTTTAACTTTCTTTTTCCACCAACTTGCTTTTGAATTTATCTGCTACCCAATCATGTCAAGTGTCACATAATACCCTTTTTGTTTGTACATTTAGTTTATGGTAAGGATGTTTCCTGTGTCACGGCATGTGAATGTTAGGTTCATGAAAGGATTTGAAGGTAGATCTCGTTGTACACTTGGGGTTTATTGTCGTCAAATTTTGTTTAAAGTTTAATAAGGTTGTCACCACGTGCTCAAGACAATGCGGAGCAGTCGATGTCCTTAAAGAAGAGTTAGTTTTAAAAGAAAATAAGGAGTCGCTACCAATCTTTTTTACGATGTGATTGGACAACGAAGTAAGATGAACGATTTTTAATTAGAAAAACAAAAATGGTCTACAAAAACTAGAGTTGAGTTCGGGAGTCATTTATGTACGGGTAAGGTGCTAACACCTCATAACACCCGTTTATAAAACGGTGGCCAAAATTCAAATCTTGAATTGAAAATATTCTTTAAAATTATTCTTTTGGAAACAAAGTTTTAAAATAAATGTCTTATTTTACCACTCATTACTCCAATATTTGAAGTAAATAATCCCATAAAATAAGTGGAAGAAATTCCGTCAATTTGACTATATTAGGATTGAGAAAAAATTTCTCACCTCGAGAATGTGAGAAAATTATTACAATTGCTCAAAATCCGTCATAGGAATAGCCTTTTAATAAAGGATTTTCTTTAAAAAAATATTAATTAAATTCATTTGCTTTTGAGATCAAATCTCGGACTCGCAAAGATGTGATCCCTCGCTCAAGAATTCTAAAAATCGGACTCCTAAATTTCCTAGATTCCATCGTAGAATTTTTTTAGAAAAAAATGTGGTCTTAAAGAAAGTAAATTACTAAAAAATCTTCTTGAAATAATATATTATTTTTAAATGTTTGGAAACACCCAAAGAATATAATTTAAAGATTTTTTTTTGATGAATTGAAAAGAGTTTTAGGAAATATTTTTAAAAACTTAATAAATTTAAACTAGAAATCAAATAGAATTTAATATCAACATTACACAAGTAAAAACATAATTTAAGTAACATGATAATAAATCGAGTAAATATGAAAAAAAATATATTAGGATTTTAATAAAAACATATTGGAAATCGATTTCGGATTCCAAAAGAATCGACTTCTTCACCTCAAGGTTCTAGAAAATCAGAGTCCCACATATTTCTAGAACCCATCGTCGAAAATTTTAAAACAACATCCTTGAACCAAAGATTTAAGAAAAGAGATCAAAATTCATTTAATAAAACTCAAAAGGAGTAATTTCAAAGATTTGAAAAATAGTATTGAAAATGCATAGAGAAATTTTATTAAAAAAACAATATTAATTTAAATGCGCAAAGCTACATTGGCAAAAATATAAAATTTAACAATACATTTAAAGCAATAAACGAATGAATAATAATATTTACAAAGATATTAAAAATTCAATAAAACATATTGGAGGTCCATCTTGGACTCCTAAAAAATTGATTTCCTCATCTCGAGATTCTCTAAAATTGAACTCCCAAATATATCTAGAATCCTTATGATTTTTTTAGTGAAAATGAAAAAAAAATGACAAATTTGAGTAACTATTAGCAAGAATACATTCAATGGACCACAAAGTCAAAACAAACATTTAGATAAGCATATATACAAAATAAGAATGTAAAACAAACAATGATCTATAAGTAAAATGTATCAAGCAAGAAATATATAAAAAAAAAAATAGTTAGAACGAATAATGAGTAAAAATAAATAAATAAACAATAAGATGTGAAACAATATGCATAAATAAATAAAAAGAGAACCTATAAGAATAAGACCAATAACAAAATATTTAATCATTTAGCCCTTTTGTTTTGTTTTTTTTTAATGGGAGCTTGAAGAAAAATAAATTATAAAAAAGAAAAGAAAGAAAAGTTGAAATTCAAACACACAAAACTCTCTTGTTGTTTGAAGTGTGATCATTGGGACCAAATCCTACCAAATACACCTCCAACTAAGTTAGTATTTTCTTGTTGTGTGCTGGATTCTTGATTTGGAAGGAGTTTTTGTGAGAAAGATAGGGATTTAAGAGGGTGGAAGAAGAGAAAATAAAATGGGCGTTGTTACTCTTTAGGTTTTTTTGTGAAATGGTGGCTAGCTATGGTTTTTTTTGAAAGATAAAATAAGGATTTTTGGAGTTGTTGTGGATAGAGGCTCTCTAGAAGAGAAAGAAAAACAAAAATGAGTTTGTTGACTATGGAGGCTAGGGTTTATAGAGAAGAAGTATTTATTTATTTATTTATTTTTGAATGAGGTGTTTTCTAACTAGGTTTTTTTTGGAGAAAGATTGGTATTTAAAACCCAAAAATTTTACTCAATTCGCATTTTTCTTTTATTGGTTTTTATTTCAAATTTGAAATTTTACCAAACTTGTTCTATACTTAAAAAGAAAGGATAACTTTTGGGCAATTAAAACCAAATTCAAAATTTTTACACATTTGTTTTAATTTTTTTACCCTAACTAAATTGGTTAATTTAACCAAACTAAAATAAATGTTAAAAAGTGATTAAAAAAATATAAAAACTCATCAAATTAAAATTAATAAAATTAAGACAAATTAAATTAATAATTAAATTTATTTTAAATAAATTCGGATAAAATTAGGTGACGTGGAGTGTGACATGTTTAGTATGCATTAAAAGCAATTCCTAAACCCTAAATCCATGCTTGTCCCTAAGTTGTTTAGTATTTCTTCATCAAATGAACTGCAGAGATAGTGTATTGTCCATGGTTTGGCTCCTAATTTGGAGTGTATTGTCACTTAGACTGTTACCAACTTTTTACTATATATACATTCAAATTCATGATTCACCAAAGTGATAAATCCTAGCCTAGTTTAGTAGTTTACTGAATTAAGGAAACAACTCCTTTCCCAACACTCAACTAAGTACATAAAATTACCAATAATGACATATGAATATGCTAATAATAACAGACAGAGAGAAGGAGAAAGGGAAGGAAGATTAAACCTAATGTTGTTCAGAGATCTATTGGTGTATCCTGAATGTCACCGCCGTAAAGATCAAAATCCCAAGTACCCTCCATTGTTGTTTGGTGCAGTGGAGAATAAATTGGCATTTCCGTGATGGATTGGATTTGGCTCAGCGACGGCCCCTCGACAGCGATGACGCCGGAATCTACATGAACAATCTCCTGATCATCAACCAATCTCAATCCTGTGATGCCGCTGCCACCGCTTTCAGATACGGCAGCTGTTGCCTGGCGAGCCACCACTCGGATTTCATTGGTAGTTGCGTTAGATGGGAGTGGGAGGAGAGTGTCGACTGCTTCTGGAAAGTTTAGACGTGCTCTGGGGCCTTGAAAGTAGTAAGCGATGACGTCCCGCTCTTGCCGCCTTCTCCGGCGTGTCGAAACTCCCTATCCAAATCTGCTTCTTCCTGGTCGGGTCGTGGATTTCCACCACCCAGTTCCCCCATGACCGCTTTCTAATGCCTCTGTAAGTTTGCAAAACATGATCTGCCATTGTTGTGAATCTTCAATTTTACAATCTCATGTATATTATATATTTACATTTCATTTACCGTTAATATGATGGTAATCCTTAGCTTTTTACTTCGTCTATCTTTGCGTATTTTTGTAACCATTAACTCAAGCATATTTCCATTTAAGGAATTCGAAATGTAATTGTTTATACTTATTTATTTTTTTAACCAATATTATTTAAACATTTTTTATAAATATCGATTAAAACATACTTAAAAAATTATTTAAGTAATGGTCAAAAACTTCAATTTTTTTTAAAAATAATTTATTTTTTAAATTAAACACTTAAAAATATATTTATAATACACATATAAAATTTGTTATATAGTTAGTGGGGCTCACCATCACTAAAAGTACTTGGCTCTAAATTTCTTTTTGCTCTATTAATATTTTTACTGTAAATTTTGAAATTTACAAACGCATTCACATATACCCTAGAATAAAATCTAGGGGTTAAACTCAGGTGAAGTAGAATAAAAACATTTTATGTGACCAATACACCAAAAAGGACTTTACATTCAGACATAAAAGTTATTTTATATAGAACTAAACAATAAACGTCAAAATATCAACTTCTCCTTAACTCTGTTTTTTTGAAAGCACGTCCAAACACGCTCCACTAAAAAACATTTGAATTGCATGCATTTCTTAAATAATTTGAAATGCACTTGTGTTTTGCCAACTAGTTTTTTAATCCAATTAACCCATGTACAAATGTGTTGCAATAGATATATTTATATTATTTTATTTTATTGTTTAAACCAAAAGGATTTTTGACATGACAGTGAATATATAGTGTACGTGGAATTTTTTTCTTTTCTTCTTCTTTTTTTTTTTTTTTTAAATAAGCCTATAAATGTTACTTTTACTGCATTGTTTTTAAAATTCAAGCCATATTTCCAATCATTAAAATAAATGTTATTAGATAATAGTGTTGGTTGGAGAAGAAATTTTGCTCAATCGTAAAATATCACGTACCGTCCATCTGGTCATTTGATAACAATAATGGGCTCATCAACTTCAAAGATGGTAAAGTCTAGATAAATAAATTTGACGGGACGATGATCGATTGGGCTTTGAATCATAAATTGAATCGAATCGAGTATTTAAAATTACTTGGGTCCAAAATTCGACTCAATCAAGCCCATAGTAGAAATTTTGGACCAAAGAAAAGTGATTGGAACAAACCTAGCTTTGGCTTAGATCTAGAAAGTAGTTGGGCCCAAGCCCAAAAGCCTAAAGGCAAATGGGGCCCATGCCCTGCCTAAAACCCATAGAAATCTTCTATAAATAGAGACCTTGTCCTTTCATTTGGGAGAGGAGAGAAGTTATGAGGATTTTGTTCTGAATCTCAAAAACTCTGAAGATTGAAGTTTGGTAGAATTGAAGTCTGAAACTCTCAAGTTCTCAAGCTCCAAAGGATTGAAACTCCAAAGTTCTTAAGCTTGAAAGACTAAAGCTCTTAAGTTCTCAAGCTTTGAATACTAAAACTAAGACTCCAAGCTTCTTAAGACTTCAGAACTAAGATTTGGAAGATTTAAACTTATTGTAACGTTTGAGAGAAATAATTAAAGGAATATATATATTAGAAATTGTATCTTTATATACCACAAATCAATATAAACACAAAGTTTAAATTTAGCAAATTGAATTTCTCTAGAAGACTTGTCGAATAATAGTTTTAGTTTTAAAAATTTGACTAGAGGATTCAAATATTTATTTACCAAAGGTGAAAATCATAATTGAAAAATTGAGCAGAAACTAAACATGAAATTGTCATGGAGTGAGTTGTATTTATTTGAATGCCTCATTCCACCCGACTATTTTGTTTCACTTTTTTCATTTTTACTTCTAATATTCAAAATTCCACATCCACAACCATTTCTATTGCCTTTGTTGCAAACTTTGAGAAGGTTCCTGTCGAATCATTAGATTTTTATGAACTGTCTTCTCTCTTGAAATTCGATAGTTGGAATATTTGCATTTTATACTACTTGTTGAGCAGTATACACTCGCACTAGAAGATCAACTCCATGTTCTGACACCCATTATTTAGTAGTGTTGGGATCAGTCATGCATGTCAATTGTTATTTTGACTATTAGATATTAATTTTCATGTCATATTGATTCATGTCGTATTTACGGTGGTGAAATTATAGATTTATTATTGTAGAGGGTGAAGATATCTAAACTAAAAAAATTCGAGAGCTTCTCTCTCTGGAATTTGAATAATGAAATAATGAAAAAGCACCTTTCGAGAGCTTTTCTCTCTAAAATTTGAAATTCAAAATTTTCTCCTCTAGCGGTGGCCTCAATCATCCTCTGCTCCTATTATGTTATGTGTGTCGCGCCTCCTACTCCATCTCCACCTCATCAGATGTTGTTCCACCACAAGTAAAGGATTGTCGCACTTCCTTCCCCTCTTAAATAAGGAGAGGAGAGGGAGAGGGAGGTGGGTTTTCTGTAAGTGTTGATGGTGGCGTGATTTCTCAAAATGGTTTTGTTGGTCATTGCGAGATGATGTGATGGCGTCGGATGACAATCTTCAAGGCGGGCATGATTTCTCAAACGGGTTTTGCTTGCGATGGTGGTGATGGCGGCGGAGGGGAGCCTTCTGGTGGTTTGGAGATTTCAGAGGAGGGAACTGAGGAGACTTTGGAGGAAACAGGGAGATTATGTGGACGTATTGATGGGGGCGGTGAAAGAGTTAAATAACATGCAGCGGAGGTATCAAGGATCCATAGGCATTCAAATTTACTAATTTTGGCTGAAACTAAAGCATGTTTTTCTAAAAAGAGGGTTTTAAGATCATACATTTGAAGAACTCGCCAATAATCCGAATATGCAGCAGCAGTCTTCACCAGAAATCACCGTGAACCACCTCAAAGTCTTCTCTACTATCCTCTTTGAGCTTTAGACAGAGTTGTGGGACTCAAGAACAACTTCAATAGGTGAAGAACAGTGAAGAACACACAGCAGCCGAATGGAAGAACACTTTCTTCTCACAGATATTTTGTCTCAAAATTTCTGCATTAGTTCTTCTCAAATGACTCCAAACTTCTTTATATATTGCAGATGAACATGCAAAGAAGTGAATTGCATGGCTTGCAGCTCATGCTTGGAGAATTAATGAAGAGAAGTTAATGGCTTTTGTGTGAGCAAGAAGATGAAGATAATGGAAAAAATGCATTCCCCATTTTGTTCAACATGCAAAACCAATTTGAATTTTTCTTTTAAAAATAAACAATGATTTCAAAAGCATTTTGATAAATAAAACTGAAAAAATATTTTCTTAAATTAATTTCATAAATTAGTTAAAAAATATTAATTTAATATCAAATATTAAATCAATTTTTGCACAATAATCATATTCATATATTTAAATCATATTTAAATATATATTCTCCTGTTCTGTTTAATTTGAACGTTTCAAAATAATTTCTCAAGCTACTCTAAAGCTTATCCATTACCGAGCTAGTAGGGGGACCTCGCAGACCTACAGATCATGGGCTTCAATGATTCGAGATTAATCGGCTAAACTTATTAGTCCGATCTAACCCTCATTTGTTAATTTAATGGGACACTCCACTATAACCCATAGTTGAACTCCCCTCACTGTGGATATATTATGTCCACTTAATAACCATAATCAGTAAGTCGATCATTCACAGGTTGTTCGTAATCACAACTAGGTCAAAAATACCGTTTTACCCCAGTGAATACATCTTGTTCCTTAAGTTCCTACAAATCCTCTAATGAACAATTCTGATTCATAATCTCTATGAATAAAATCCTTTCTCTATCATGAGAAGGTAGAACCCTGATTGTTCAAGACCTGGAATCATTACTTAAGAGAACAACCTATCTGCTAACCCTAAATAGGGTAGGAGTGAATTCCATCTTGTAAGGCTATGTCCCTAACTATTCATTCGGTCTTATCCCCAAAATGGTAAGCTTATTGAGCAGTGCTGTTGGAATACTCTTACCGTTTGCAGAACAAAGGATAATCCCGAACAACCAGGAGTTCATAGCTAGCTCAGGATTAAGATTGAGTTAACCTAGGTTATATAATAAATGAAATAGTCAGTTTTAACAGTAAATGGTCGTTATAAATAAAAGTGACTATTTTCGTGGTCCAGTCTATATGAAACTCATTGCATAGGATGCCCCCACTCACATGTCTCAACATGAACGATTTGTGGATCACATCGTTTGTAGCACCTTACAACTTCTTGTAACAACTAATGAATGGGCCACATCCAATATTGTTGTCAGGATGAGATACCCAATTTCATTCATATACTTATTAGACCATTTAGGTTGTATACTGTCAACTTGATCCTGTTTATGTCACTACATAAAGTTACATCATTCAGACTATAGCCAAGGATACGTTAATTGGATTTTCATAATAAGATGCAAAACAAACAAGTCATTATTATTGATAAATAGAATATTTAATACGAACTGTGAGTGCTAGGACATTCTCAACAATCTCCCACTTGGACTAAAACTCCAGTGAGAATAAATATACATAATATAATGTCGAGATACATAATGGGAAAAATACAATAAACTAGGGCATTTATTATACTATAGACATTCTCCCACCTATCCTAGATTACACTACTCGGAGTCCTAGTCCAACTAGGTGGCCCTCAAAAACTTTAGCCGAGAGGGCCTTGGTGAATGGATTAGCAAGGTTATCTTCAGAGGTTATCTTTGTGACAATTACATCTCCTTTGTGTACAATCTCCCGGATGAGATGGTACTTTCTTTCAATGTGTTTTCCACGCTTGTGACTCATGGGTTCTTTTGAGTTAGCAATTGCACCACTGTTATCACAATACAATGTGATAGGCAGGTGCATATTTGGAGCAACTTCCAAATCTGCTAAGAATTTGCATAGCCATACTACTTTCTTAGTAGTTTCGCATGTAGTCACGTATTCCGCTTCCTTGTTGGAGTCAACGATACAACTTTGCTTGATGCTTCTCCAAACTGTAGCTCCTTCGTTAAGAGTGAAAACTAATCCTGAGGTAGATTTCCTAGAATCTACGTTTCTGAAAATTAGAATCGGTGTATCCTGTAAGGATCAAATCCTTAGGACCATACACAAGCATATAGTCCCTCGTTCTCCTTAGATACTTGAGGATATTTTTTACAGCAGTCCAATGACTGTGTCCAGTATTGGATTAGAACCTGTTGACAATTCCAATTGCAAAATATATGTCGGGGCGTGTACACAACATAACGTACATCAAACTCCCAACTACAGATGCATATGGAATTCTGTTCATCTCCTCAACCTCTTGAGGTGTCTTAGGACATTATTCCTTCGACAAATGAATTCCATGCCTGAAAGGTAATAAACCTTTCTTGGAATTTTGCATATCATACCTTGACAACATCTTGTCAATATAAGATGCCTGAGACAGTGCCAATGTTCTATTCTTTCAATCTTGAAAGATCTGTATTTCTAGAACATATTGAGCATCACCCAAATCTTTCATTTGGAACTTTATTACTAACCATCTCTTTATGTCAGCAAGAAAACTTGTCTCATTCCTAATGAGCAAGATATCATCAACGTATAGAACTAAAAATGCTATAGTTTTGTTGACTATCTTCTTGTATACACAAGGTTCGTCAACGTTCTATTCAAAGCCATAAGATTTGATCGCAATGTCAAATCTTATATTCTAGGATCTGGACGCTTGTTTCAATCCATAAATGGATCGATTAAGCTTACAGACTTTCTGTTCCTGTCCTTTTTCGACGAACCCCTCTGGTTGAGACATAAAAATACTTTCATCAAGATAACCATTCAAAAAAGCTGTCTTGACATCCATTTACTATATCTCATAGTCATAATATGTTGTAATGGCAAGAAGTATTCTTATTGATTTAATCATGACAATAGGAGAAAAAGTTTCTTCATAATCAACTCCTTCTCTTTGGGTAAAACCCTTTGCCACGAATCTGGCTTTATAGGTTTGTACCTTGCCAGTTTGGTCTCGTTTTCTCTTGTAGATCCACTTACAAACTATAGGTGTAACACCTTGTGGTTGATCTACAAGTTCCCAGACTGAGTTGAAGTACATAGACTCCATTTCATCATCCATGGCTTTTATCCATTGTTCTCTGTCAACATCTTCTATTGCCTTTTTAAAGGTTAATGGATCTTTTAAACATCATCTTGTATGATGTCTTGAGTTTCTATTAAACCTATGTAGTGTTCAGGTTGTTGAATAACCCTCCCACTACGACTAGGCATTCCCAACTCTTAGGATGGACGTGATGGGACAGCAACCGTTGTTGATGGACCAACTTGGTCAACAACTCTTGTTGATCTTTTTGTAGTATCTTTAGACAGTTCTTGTAATATTAGTTTACTGCGAGGTAGATGATTTTTAATATAATCCTCTTCCAAGAATGTTGCATTTGTCAATACAAACACTTTATCTTCTTGGGGATCATAAAAGTATCCTCCTTTTGTTTCCATGGGATATCCTACAAATAGGCATAGTTTCGAACGTGTTTCCAATTTATTAGGATTCTGTACCAACACGTGTATTGAACAACCCCAGATACGGAAATGACGTAAACTTGCTTTGCGTCGTTTCCACAATTCATATGGTGTTTCTGAAACACTTTTGGACGGAACAACGTTCAGAATATAAACTGCAATCTGCACTGCATACCCCCAAAAGGATTAAGGTAATTGAGCATAACTCATCATAGATCGAATCATGTCCCTTGTTAAGAGTGAACACTGATCCTGAATTGGATTTTTGAGAATCCGTATCAGTCTGAAAATCAGAGTCTGTGTATTCAATAAGGATCAAATTCTTAGATCCATACACAAGCATGTAGTCCTTTGTTCTCCGAAGATACTTGAAGATGTTCTTGACGGTAGTCCAGTGACCATGTCCTGGATTAGACTGATATCTACTGACTATCCCTACAGCGTAGCAAATGTTAGGTCTAGTACATAACATCACGTACATCAAACTACTAACGACAGATGCATAGGGGTCCCATCTCATTTCTCACTCTTCTGAGGTGTCTTAGGACGTTACTTCTTAGACAATGTAACTCCATGACGAAAAGGCAAAAGACCCCTCTTGGAGTTCTGCATTGAGTACTTGATCAACATCTTGTCAATGTATGATGCTTGAGATAGTGCTAGCACTTTATTCTTTCGATCTCGAAAGATCTGAATCCCAAGAACAAACTTAGCCTCTCTAAAATCTTTCATTTGGAATTGGGTTGCTAGCCAGTTGTTAATTGAAGTCAGTAAACCTACATCATTCCCAATGAGTAGAATATCGTCTATATATAACACTAGGAAAACTACTGAACTGTTAATGATTTTCTTGTAGACACAAGGGTCATCAACGTTTTGGTCAAAGCCATAAGATTTGATTGCAGTATCAAACCTTATGTTCCAAGATCGAGATGTTGTTTCAGTCTATAAATGAACTGATTCAGTTTGCAAACCTTTTGCTTATGACCTTGGGCTATTAATCCCTAGGGTTGCACCATATAAGTGGTCTCCTCAAGATTACCTTTCAGAAAGACAGTCTTGACATCAATTTTCCATATCGCATAGTCATAATATGAGGCAATGGACAGGAGGATGCAGATAGACTTAAGCATAGCAACAGGTGAGGAAGTCTCCTCATAGTTAACTCCTTCCACCTGGATATAATCCTTTGCCACAAGTCTAGCCTTGAAGGTTTCCACCTTCCCATCAGCATCTCGTTTCCTCTTATAGATCCATTTGCAACCTATAGGTTTAACCCCATCAGGTTGATCTACAAAATTCCATACTGAGTTGAAGTACATAGACTCCATCTCGAGATCCATGGCTTTGACTCATTCATCTCTGTCAACATCCTCCATTGCCTTCTTATAAGACAATGGATCCTCAACCTCGCCATCGACTACCATAGCCAGGATTTTAGTCAAACTCATATAGCGAACAGGTGGGTTCGCAACCCTCCCACTACGTCGAGGTTTCCTTAACTCTTGGGGTAGATTTGACCTACTAGATAAACTTCCATCAACAACTCTTATTGAATTATATATATACCTTATAAATATATTAACTATCAAAATTTATATAATTATATATATTTAATATATATTAAAAAAATGGGGATATGTCCCCACAAGGATCCGTTTCCCCCAACGGGAATCCCCATCCTCGTCCAATTGGTAGGGACGGAGGCGGGGATGAGAGAATACCCCTGAGAACAGGGTGGGGAATCCCCCACCCCCGTTTCCAACCCTAATTAAATATATTATTATTTAAATATATCTAACAAAGGTATCTAGTGGGCTTCCATTTGGGCGTTCGATTGTGGTTTGTGAGAAATGGGTCTGTTTGCTAAGATCGTTGATCTGCTCATGTTCATCTACAATTTTGTGTGAGCTATTTTCTTAGTATGTTCGAGCATATCTCAGTGCATTGTTCTTTGAAATTCCAACACCCTTCATGTTCGAGCATATCTGCAATGGCTAGTTTTTCCATCAATCGTTGTAATTAAAGGGCCTCCACTTCTACACCTCATCAAATCACCTTATTTATTGTAGTTGTGCGAAATTTCTTCAATCAATACAAACTATTCTCTTCTTAACCCCATGGATTTCTGTACCTTGTCAAAATGAGATTTCCAAGCAATCTGCAAGAGGAATAATATTCCAATAACTATCATTAATGTTACAATGGCCCACACTCTTGCCACTCTTCCATCCATGAGTCATCTTTTTTAATGTTTTATGTTCCTCATGTCGGGGTTGATGCCCTAAATCTCGTAGGGTCCTATAGTTTATAAACCTTGTACGAACAAACTTGTATGTGATTAATAATATTTGATAATTTATTCACTTTGTCTATGAAATATGTGATATTTTAGTTGCATTAATCACAAACCAATAAACTAACATCCACAATTATCGTTGTAACTTAAACATGTATGTGGACATCTCAAACATTTCAGGTAGCCGTTGAACTGGGATCTGGAGGACGTTGCTCCGTCAACACAAACCTCAAATCTTCTACTACTAATATTATATTGATATTTGACTTCCAATTCGAATAACCCTCTCCATTAAATTTGTTAGAAGTAAGCAATTGTATGATTGAGTTCGACATTGCTGAAACATTTTAAAAAAATTCGATTCAATATGCATCTAAATCTAGTTTAGCGAAACTAATAAAGTACCCAATTAATCTTTATTTATTTGCAACGATACTTAAGAGATTTAGAACAAGTGCTACAGTGGGGCAGTCAAGAATTCCTTCACAGAAGCAAGACAGTTCTTGACCAAATATTATTATCTAGAATAACTCATATTCCAATAGTTCTTTTGGTTATCGTTTTCGGTTAAGATCTTTACTAACACTTAGTAATTCTTGTAAGTGTGACCTTCCATTTTCAGATTTTATAGGACGGTATGAATATGTCTCCAAGATAGAAGACAATATCCAAGACGGAACTATAAGATCCTATTCATTTTACTGAAGCCTGGATTGTTCCGAATCCTATGTTACAACCCTCCGTAGGGATCATTGCGGTTAACGACTAGCTAGTGCCGCATTAAAACGACAGCAGACGCAACATAGGGATCTCATGGTTCAAACTAATGGAGAAGACTGTAGGACAATGTTGACACATTTTCTTCACCCACTTACTATGAACCACTTCCCTCATTCACCTTGTTATTGACCCATGCAAACACTTTTCGTATGGAGCAGTCGAGGTAAAACCGACAAGAAGCCGAGCATGGATCTCACGGTGTGAACTCTTGAGGACATGAGAGCTAATAACTATATATCAAATATATTAATCTTCCATTGAAGTGTTCTAAATTTGGGTAATTTACTTAGGCATGACGGCTAATTTCATACAACCTAAGTCTAAGTGGTTTATCCAAATATAACTCTTATAATTGGACTTAACCTACAACGTCTAGGTGATAAACCATTTTATTACCTCACATCACTCACGCAAGCTCATAAAATCATTTAACAACTCTTAATAGTTCGGTCATAATCCCAGGTAGGAGGTGTCCGTAAACCGTCAACTTAAGTACCCCCAGCCTTAGACAGGTTTACGAACCGATATGAGTTTGTAACTGTATTTTATTAGGTAACAATCTATTTTAACGTTTAAAATTAGTTGTTAACCTAAGTGAGCATGCAACTGTTCTTTGTTATGAACTTTAAACGTCTAACCAATTCTATAACAATTTACAAAATTTAGACATGCTTAACATCAACAACATTCAACGAAGGTATCAAATATAACCATTATATTAAACACAACCCTAATATGCATACTATATATTATAACAATTATAACATACGTTCAATGCATGTAACATGCTTCCTACGGTAAGGTTTTAAATTTACATGGCATACTGTATGCATATACATGAATTATTTAATTATTACATACATCTCATGCATAAACAATTAAATACTAATTGTTATGGTTTTCGTCTTGGCATAAACAAGCAAACAGATGTAACTATTACAAACAGCTTCAAACCCGTCTTTGAACCGCTCGAACCCCTCCAAACCAAACCCAAACAACTTGAACCGAGCTGGATGAGTCTGAACCGGACCAACAAATCTGAATCAGACTAGCCAAAACCCTTTGAGGCTGAACTGGATTGGACCTTGAGAAAATCGGTCGAACCGACTGCTTTCAGTCCAACCTCAAAGTGTTGCTAAGGTCGATGGTGTAACACTGAAGGTGATCGTCTAGTGTCATCGCCTAAGATTGAGAGGAGGTACACAATCACTTAGTGTTTTTTCGAAAGCTAAACGATCGTTTAGCTCTATCGTATAGGATTACACGATCGTTTAGTTCTATCACCTTGCTATTGCTTAGCTCCATCGCATAGAACTAAACGATTGCTTAACACCATTACCCATCGCTTTCATGTCATCGCTTAGTATCCGCCGCAGTTAAACGATCACTTATCTCCATCGTATAGAACAACATCGTGTCGCTTAGCATTTATCTACATGATCGCTTAGGTTCGCATCTAAACGACCGCTCAGTGCTATTGCATAGCACTTCATCGCATCGCTTAGCGCGCATTGTAGCTAAACGATTGTATAGCGCCATTGTTTAGCAAATTCAATGTATCATTTAGTTCCCATGACAAAGCTAAGCAATTGCGTAGTGCTATCATATAGAAAATTCAACGTATCGTTTAGTTCTCATGACAAAGCTAAACGATCGTGTAGTGCTATCGTATAGCAAATTCACACATTGCTTAACTTCCGCAGATACACAATCGTTTAGCATTCAACATCACAATGACCAGCGCACATTTCTAAACGACCGTCTAGCTTTTCTTCACATCGTGAAATGTCTGGAGCTAAACGATCGCTTAGCAATTGAACCTCAGAAACAAATTTGAGTAGAAGCTGAAAAGACTGGAACAGCAGCTCGGCCTCATTCGCTTGTTTCTTGAATTACATCTTGATTTCAACTCTAATGACTCCAAATAAATTAAAGACTCTTACTAACACATAAAAGCTATTGATAACTGGTAGAAATACAAGTTATTACAGCACAAATAAGTAAAACAATGAGAGAATGCGATGGCAAAATAGGCAATATCATGCTCAAAAGAGCTAAATTGAAGGGAATTGCGATCGTGAGTGCTCATCGCATAACAGTAATTAGTCTACATATTTTGTGCAGGAACAATGCGATGACGCATATGAAATTGCGATCCAAAGGCACAACGCGACAGCACGCTTGAAGTTGCGATCGCAAGACTTACGACCGTGAGAAGTTTCTCAAATGATGGCCATATTAAAACCCTCCATCAAGGCGACAGCATAATAAATCGTGATGGGACGTAAAACTAATAACAGTTGATTTTGAATTTAGTTGGCAAGCCGCTAAAAGCTACACTGTAGTAAGTAATTGAACTTTCGGTGACTTTTAAATGGCACAACAGAATAGGGAAATTAATGCCGCCCATCATTGCAAACATTGTAAGAAAAGTTGCTTCACCTTGAAATCTATAAATACCAAAGGTCACCAGAGAGAAAAGGAAAATTTAGAAGGTTAATCAGTTAGTCTGTTCATGCACATACCCATACATATATATAGAGGACGGAGAGAGCAATGAGACGAACAAAACCAAGAGAAATCACTCCCGAACAGATCGAGAGACTACCGGAAAGCAGCACAAAGGAGAGAGGGCCAACCCTTGCAAGAGCAAGAATCCACATTGAGAACAGAGTTGAAGTGATAAAAGAGTAGTGTAAAAGGCCACGGGAAGCAAGACATTGCTTATCATGCTTGTTATCTCTCAATTCCATTTGTTATTTTGTATTCAGTACTTTATTCACAAAAAATGGAAACTTCATTTCACTATATGTTCAATCTCTCCATACCACACATGAGAGCTAAATTTTTGAATGGGTTAAGAAGTACTTAACTAGCAAGACTTAAGATTTACATTTTATGCGGTTATCTTGTCTTATGTATGCATCATTCACCTTTGGACGTACTTGAGAAAGTAGTCTAAGGATAGAATCTAGGCTTCAGAGAGTCATATTAGAATCTAGGTTTGAGAGAGTTAGATTAGGTCACATGAGCAAGAGTAGAAACTCAGACATAAGTTCTATCTGCTATTTACACATCGCATGCGCCCTAGAAATAGGATTGGTAGTATGTGGTCACTTTGTCTTATGTGTGCATTTGGACATACTTGAGGGAGTAGTCTAAAGATAGAATCTAGGCTTGAGAGAGTCAGATTAGGTCGCATGAGCAAGAATAGAAACTTATAAATAAGTTCTATCGACATTTTCGCATATGTATCGCATGCGTCCTAGAAATAGGAATTGTGGCATTCTGCATTGAGAAATGTAGTATTTATATTTGTGTATAGCATGATCGCATAACTTGTGCACAATCTTAGGAAATGTTAGCTAAACCCCTTCTTAACCCCTTCATTGCATACTTAGTGTAATGATAACGAGCAGAAATGCACGTTATTATAGGCCTTTTATTTAGAATTATGAAGGCTGATAAGTAGAATATGCGGTGATTATACTAAGAATTCATGAGAAAAGTGAGTTTGCGTCGATTAGCATTGAAAATCTCAGCTAACCCAATATTATGCGTTATTTTGTGTCCAAATGTTTATTTTTGTACCTATCGTAGGAATCGATCGCATGTGGTGAATCTCACCATCGCAGAGGCGATGCATACGTTCGACGCATGGATGTTGCGACCATTAACCACATACATCCATCGCATAAAGGTTGAGATTACAGAGTAATAACCATAATAGAGGGATGAACGTAAGGGTGGTGGAATGTGATGGCACTTCGGAAACCAAGCATGAACGCATACCTTGGGAGTATCAAAAGGTGATGTTGACATTTCACCTATCACGCCGTTAGTAGCAGAGATTCAGAGCAAGTCCATCACGCTGTTAGCAACAGAAATTCAGAGAAGAACCATTAATGCTGTCGGCGATCGAGCTCTATAAATAGAAGACTTAGAGCCCAACTTCAAATCATCCGAGCTTCTGCCTTGGGGCAGATCCTTGTGATCACAGATGAAAGTGTGAGAAAACATTCTTTGAGAGTTCTTCATTCCTTCACCTATTCTGAGTGACGACCGGAGCTTCGCTGGAGATAGATCTCGAGAGAGACTACTCTGCCGCCCATCCATGGCACCACCAGCAGTCTTGACACACATCTGATGGAAGCAAGACATTGCCTACATCTGGCCCTCCATTTCTCTTCTATCTCTGTATTGTATTACATTTTAGCTTAAGACATTAATACATTTTGTGATCAATGCATTTCTCTATTTCCTTCGTTTCCATCCTCATTACCTCTTCTTTATCATCCCTTACTTTCATTGCAATGACTAAGTAGAATTGCTAGAGTATCACATATTTAATCATGCGTTATAGACATATGAAGCATGTTGCAAACCATCGAGAGGTATACGTTGCGCGAGTATTGTGAGAAAATCCTCTTCGTTTAGTGTGAGGCTGTAACAACGCTTGTCTATGAGCAGTCGCAATGCTTGTCTATGAGCTGATCAGCGGCGACTAACTGCCTGAGAGGGTAAGTAGAGGAACTCACTAAGCAAAGTAAATAGTGTTCCTAGAGATAGAAATAATCTTATGTCAACCATGCTTTATGTGATTACCTTGTCTTATGAGTGCATCATTCATCATTTGGGCATACTTGAGAGAGTAGTCTAAAAACCAAATATAGGCTTGAGAGAGTCAGATTGGATCGCATAAGCAAGAATAGAAGCTTAGACATAAGTTCTATTTGCTATTACACAGTGCATGTACCCTATAGATAGGATATGATAGTATGTGATCACATTGCATGCGTCTAGAAGTAGGATATGGTGGTATGCGGTCACTTTATTCATGTGTTAGATCGCGTGAGCAAGAATAGAGACTTAGACATAAGTCCTATCGACACTATCGCATATGCATCGCATGCATCGTAGTCAATTGTGTATAACATAATCGCATAACTTGCACTGACTGGGGTTACCTTTGCGATCAAGCCTAATGTTATAGTGAAGTCATCCCCTCCACCATTTTATTTATTTTTCCATGCATCTTATTACACGTTAACAGTTGTCGTGTCTCTAACTCTCATAGTCATACTTCTATTGCTTAATCTGTTTAGTTAGGAGTAAGAGTAGCGCATAGCCCTTAAACTTCAATATTCTTTTATTCTTCGCTGCAAACACATTACCTCATAACATTTAGCTAAAAGTCCCTGAGTTCGACCTTGGATCACCCTGAGAAACTTACGATCTCGTTATACTTGGTGAGAGAGCAAGAAAACTTGTGGCAGGAACGCATGGCCATCGCATAGATTCTTAGACGCATATTGCACATCCCTTAGTCCAACACATAACCAGCGACGCATGGAGAACGAACAATGAACACATATTTATTTACTCCATTTTCCACACATCAAGTTTTTGGCCCCGTTACCGGGGACTTAGCAGCTAATAGTTTGTTAAGTTTTGTGTTTTTGCATGCACCCTTTTTACCTTGGGAGTATGTGCGACCTGCAAACAATATTTGAAGTGTAGGCGATGCGCCGAAAGTCAGTATTGACCTCAAGATAGAAAGGCTATATGTCGCATGAGCTGAAAGCAGTTATAAGCGCGTGTCGACCAACATGCACCCAACAATTGCCGGAAGTTCCAATGGTCAGGGTGAGCCTCTTGACCTAAGCAGTTAAGATCAATCTCCTGCATGCAAGACTCCTTGCGGTGGCGTCACTCCAATTTCTTCAGGGACGTCTTCTACTCTATCTTTACCCTGCTTTCTTAGTTTATTTTATTTTTATTATTATTATTTTGGATATGCGACTGCTTTCTTGGATGTGGTGTGTTCGCTCCTTGTAGGTGCGAGAATAATTATCCTCGGTGCGTAGTTACAGCGGAAGAATTCTCTCCATCATTCAACGCATGGCTTTGATCGCATGAATTCTAAAGCATGGTCGCAAGTGTTATTCTACTCAAAGGGTCTTTTCTTGTTATCTTGTACGTATTATCCTTTTGAAATTCTCTTTTGTCCGCTTGCCTACCTTTGCTTTGATAATTTATCGTCCATGATGGTACTTATAATTCACTACATCCGCTAACTAAACATCGCTCACCTCACTTTTAATAGCTTCTTCAAGGTTTGACAGTCTAAGTTTTGTTATGTGTAAACCTCTGCTCAAACATTTGTTACCGCATTCCCGATGAGTTTGTCTTTAGCTTTTTGGCGAGAGCATTGCTGCTTGCTAAGTTTGAGGGTGGCAGTGGTCCTGGAAAAAAAATGCGTCTATCACATTGCGATGCTATTCAAAAAAAAAAATGGTAATAATAACTCCACTGTCAGCGCAAAGGGGAAACCTAAGCTGATAAAAGTTAAGTTGTGAAGGCACTTACCTGTAGCAGTCTTCATCAGAAATCACCATGAACCACCTCAAAGTCTTTCTTACTATCCTCTTGGAGCTTTAGACAGAGTTGTGGGACTCAAGAATAACTTCAATAGGTGAAGAACAGTGAAGAACACACAATAACTGAATGGAAGAACACTTTCTTCTCACATAGATTTTCTCTCAAAATTTCTGCATTAGTTATTCTCAAATGACTCTAAACTTCTTTATGTATTGCAGATGAACATGCAAAGAAGTGAATTGCATGGCTTGTAGCTCATGCTTGGAGAATTAATGAAGAGAAGTTAATGGCTTTTGTGTGAGCAAGAAGATGAAGATAATGGAAAAAATGCATTCTCTATTTTGTTCAACATGCAAAACCAATTTGAATTTTTCTTTTAAAAATAAAAAATGATTTCAAAACCATTTTGATTAATAAAACTGAAAAAAATATTTTCTTAAATTAATTTCATAAATTAATTTAATTTTTTTTAATTTAATATCAAATATTAAATCAATTTTTGACAATAATCATCTTCATATATTTAAATCATATTTATATATATATATTCTCCTATTCTGCTTAATTTGAACGTTTCAAATTAATTTCTCAAGCTACTCTAAAGCTTATCCATTTATGAGCTAGTAGGGGGACCTCGTAGACCTACAGATCATGGGCTCCAACGATTCAAGATTAATCGACTAAACTCATTAGTTCGATCTAACCCCCATTCGTTAACTTAATGGGACACTCCACTATAGCCCATAGTTGAACTCCCCTCACCGTAGATATATTATGTCCACTTAATAACCATAATCAGTAAGTCGATCATTCAAAAGTTGTTCGTAATCACAACTAGGTAAAAAATATCGTTTTACCCTATTCACATCTTGTTCCTTAAGTTCCTATTGATCCTCTAATGAACAATTCTGATTCATAATCTCTATGAATCAAATCCTTTCTCTATCATGAGAAGGCGGGACCCCGATTATTCAAGACCTGGAATCATTACTTAAGAGAACAACCTATCTGCTAACCCTAAATATGGTAGAAGTGAGTTCCATCTTGCAAGGCTATATTCCCAACTATTCATCCGGTCTTATCCCCAAAATGGTAAGCTTATTGGGCAGTGCTGTTAGACTACTCTCACCGTTTACAGATCAAAGAATAATTCCGAAAAAATAGGAGTTCATAGCTAGCTTAGGATTAAGATCGAGTTAACCTTGGTTATATAATAAATGAAACAGTTAGTTTTAACAGTAAACGGTCATCATAAAGAAAAGTGACTATTTTCATGGTCCAGTCTATATGCAAACTCATTGTATAGGATGCCCCCACTCACATGTCTCAACATGAACGATTTGTGGATCACATCGTTTGTAGCACCTTACAACTTCTTGTAACAACTAAAGAATGGGCCACATCCAATATTGTTATCAGGATGAGATACCCAATTTCATCCATATACTTATTAGACCATTTAGGTCATATACTGTCAACTTGATCCTATTTATGTCACTATATAAAGTTACAATATTCAAACTATAGCCAAGGATGCGTTTATTGGATTTCCATAATAAGATACAAAATCAACAAGTCATTATTATTGATAAATAGAATATTTAACACGAACTGCGAGTTCTAGGACATTCCCAACAGGTGGGGCATTTAGACAGAGTTAGTGGTGAAATCGTCGACAGAATCATCTGTGATGGCTGAGGAGATTGTGGGTGTTGATGGCGGTGGAATTTTAGATATAGGTGAAGGTGGAGTAGTAGGTGGTTTAAGAGACGACGACAGGGAAATGAAATCGAAGTGGCGGAAACAGGAAGATTTAGAGATGATCATTGTGGTGGCAACGACAACGATGACGAACTGAGTGGGGAAATAGCTGCAATGGAAAGTGTCAAAGGAAGAGATGAAGAGAAAGTAAAAGTGGGCATTTAATGCAATGGGAGGCGATGACAATGGAGTTGGAAAGAAAAGTCGACGACAAAGATGAATTAGGCGTAGGCCATATCTTTAGTTGGAAAGAGTCGATCAACCACTTATATATTGTCTTTTTGATATGCTCTCTCATTTATTTGGATTTGGTTGGCTCGATTTGACACTCTGAAAATAAAATATTAGGAGCAGTATGTTAAAAAAATGACTTAAGCTTAGTTAGTTAATAAGAACATGAAAAAGTACCTTAGATAGTATTTCAACCCCAAGTTTATTGGGAAGCCAACAAGAAGCGTGTGCCTACCACGGGTTCTAATAGTAATTAATTTATTGTATTCAATTATCAAGCTGAAAAGTGATGTCGTGAAGTGGTCGACAAGGAAAAGCTGATCAGTAGTATATTCGCAAGATCGATTCTACAGAAAATATAATGATTAATAAAATAAAAATGAAATGTATTATTTAATTTTAACCGTTACAATGGCCATTTTTTAGTGGTTATCAGAATCTAACCTTTTATTTTTTCCATCAAAACTTAAAAACAACTACATTTGATATTAGCATGATTAAATTATCACAATGAATAAAATATCTATATAACTTGAAAAGGAATAGTTTTTTTTTTTATTTTTTTAAGAAAAAAAGGAGTTAATTTTTGGTCCATACGGCAAATGAATTTATATTTCTTCTTTCTTTAAATCAATATTTTTAGTTGAATGAGCATTGTAACATGAGTTATACTTTCTTTTACTTCCTTTCTATTTGCATCCTTTTTCTCTTTTATTAATGTTACTTTTCTTATAAAAAAAATGAAAAAAAATCATTGTTATTATAAATGTATTATTTAATGTAGATATTTAAAAGACCAACATAAGTTACTAAATATCATAAAGCTCCTATTGAATTTCATATTATAACATATACTTTTCATTGAATTATATGTTGTAACATACACCATTTCATATCCTGTAACTAGTGATGTATGATATTTTTGTAATACACAACGACAATTGACTTCATTTGTTTTTCTTTACTTTCTTCTCTTTTACCATCTTCTCTAATTTGATTATTTTGTTCTTCTTTTATCCTTCCATTAGTCTTATTTTACAACAATTGTAATTTTTTTATGTTGTTTTATTAAAAAAATAAATGTTGTTTTTATATAACAACTATTTTTTTATTTCATATTAAAATAATATTGGTGTCATTGAATTTTGTTTATAATTAGTCAACCATTTTTTTTAAAAAAGAAATAATAAATAAAAATGGTTTGCTTTTGATAACCGGAGTAGATGACTATTTTTGGGCGGTGACTCGTCACATGGGGAGTGTTATTAGAAAAAAAATATTGGGGGTGTAAATAAGTCTAGAGAGTGCCGAATAAAAATTTGTCATTTGGTGACTTTTTTTTTTTTTATGGGAAATTCTTATAAATAAAAAAAATTCAAAAAAAAATTACATTTTATAGTAAAAAAATTTCAGAAGTGTTTCATTTTTTTTTGGAACTTTTTGCTGTAAAGTGTAAATATTTTTAAATATTTTTTATATTTAAAAAGACCCGTTTTTTAATTGAATTATTTTTATTTTTTCTTCTATCATGTATAGAATATCTAGCAATTCCTAATTCATATTTTCTTATCTCCATCCCCGCCTCGGATACCTTTTTTTAATTTATTATAATCATTTATTTTTAACAATCCCTATAACGTAAGGTTTGTGCTTTCTTGGTTTGCTTGTATAGTTAGTCTATTGTTTGTTTATTTTTTTTTCAAATGATTGTTATAGTACGTGTGACCCGCCTGCTAGGGAAACTGGCTACTAGATTCATGCCCAACGCACCTTATCGTAAATGATCTTGGGAAGCTTCAGTTCTCTAGTTGGATTCTTATTCTTTCTTGTTTCTTTTATTACAACTTGGATAATGTGTTGTTGGTTGCTTTGGAGGTGCCCGGTTGATTGATCTTTGAAGTCTCCACTTTCACTCGGGTAGGCTCAAGATCAGTATACTTTAAAAAAGAAATGTGTTGTTGGTTGCTTTCTTTCTTTTCACTTTTCTATTCACTTCTTTGGTTCCTCGTGAAGGAACTCTTATCAAAGAGAACCTATGAGCGAAAGCAAGATCGTTCCAAATTCATTGTGACAAAAATACAGCATTCACAAACAAACATACAAGTTATGCATTTCAGAAAAAATTACGGCATGCTTTCAACAAATTAAATACAAAGGAATAAGAGACTCACCTTTGAAGAACTTTTCTTCTGTTTATCTCTCGCTCTCGCTTGGATCAGCACCTCTCGCTATCGCTGCAATGCCAAGCCAATCGTCTACCCAGATCTTTACTTTCGTTCAACAAACGAACCGTCTTCTCCACGAACAAGTAGCAAGGAGGACACCACCATTCAGTGACCTTGGTATTCTCGGAGTGAGAATCCAGGAGGTGTGGACTCTGTTGGATTTGGTAGAGAGAAGGAGGAAAGAATGATCGTATTCAACGACCAAACAAGTGACAGAGTTTAGAGTCTATCATATAGACGGGTGCTTGATCATTTAGTAAAAGTACATGATCGTTTAGGTAAGCAAGAGTGATCGTTTAGATGATTGTTAGTGAATCTCGCTCTCGTGCGCGATCACTTAGTAAAAGCTACATGATCGTTTAGGTAAATGCGCGTGTACACGTTGTTTAGGAAAAACACTTAAGCTTGAAGGAACTCTTATCAAAGAGTACCTATGAGCGGAAGCAAGATCATTCCAAATTCATTATGACAGAAATACCGCATTCACAAATAAACAAACAAGTTATGCATTTAACAACGAATTACGACATGCTTTTCAAACTTAAACAACAAAGGAACGAGAGACATACCTCTTAAAGAACTCTACTTCTGTGTAACTCTCGCTCTCATTAGGAACGACAACTCATGTAGTCGCTGTGATCGCCAAGTCTATCATCCACCAAATCTCGCTGTTGCTCACCACCGAATGGTCTTCTACACGAACAGGCAGCAAAGAGGACACAACCACTCAGTAACCTCGGTATTCTTGGAATGAGAATCTAGGAGGTGTGGGCTATGTTGGATTTGGTAGAGGGGAGGAGGAAACAACGATCATTTACAACGACCAGGCAAGTGGGAGAGGTTTTGTGTCTATCGTGTAGACGGGTGCTTGATCGCTTAGCAAAAGGTGCACGATCGTTTAGTAAATCGGGGATGATCGTTTAGACGATCGTATAGGTGAAATCGCTTGCGCGCATGATCGCTTAGTAAAAGCTAGACGATCGTTTAGGAAAGTTGCGCGTGTACACAATCGTCTAGTAAAACTTGAGCTATCGTGTATGCTCTCTTTAGCTAGACGATGGGCAGTGTACAATTCGTGAAGCAATTGTCCGATCTATTTGCAAAATGAAAACTATTTTCATTTTATCCTTCAGTTACAAAAACTGAATGTAACCTCCCACTATCTCATTCGGTTATGAGAAAAAACCACCAACAATTATTATCTCATAATTGTTTAATTAAAATAAATATAATCATATTATATTTATAACCTATAGTTTAATATCACATCATATGCAACATATAAACCATAGTCCTTTTCTCCTCCACTAGATATAAACATATTTATGTCCTTTTCCTCCAATTAATGTATCTCATACATCATGTCAACTATATCATATATAATTGACCAGTTTAATCATATCATATATAATCAAACTCCCTCTTGTCAATTTGAACACTTCAAACTGATCCAAAAGCTGATTCTCAACTTGAATCCATTGAGTTACCAAGGGGACCTTATGGACCTGTGGCTTGAAGCTCCAATGGTACGTGAATAGCTGACTAAACATTTTAACCACGAGATCTACCATCCGTTAACTACCAGGCATTCCACTAAAGACCGATGGCTACACTTTTCTCACCACAGATATATTTATGTGTCCATCGAATATAACCAATCAACAGTATGATAACCCTTCACAAATTCTCGTAAGTACAGTTGGGCCAATTTACCGTTTTGCCCCTGTAGTTACATCTAACTCCTTAAGTACCACTGATCCCTCTAATGAACAATACAACATAGTCCTACTATGTGTAGACACCTCTTGGGCCATGATAAGGTGTGTGGCGCCACATCGTTTAGGCCCCGGAATCATCCCTTAAGAGAACAATCTATCTACTTACCCCTACTTTGGGGAAGGAGTGAATTCCATCTTGTGTAGCTAAGTTCCTAGCTCCCAAATTAGACGAATCCCCAAAGTGGTAGGTTTGAGTTGGCAATCTAGCCACTCGCACCCATATAAATCAAAGGACTACCCTCAAAGGCAGAAGTTCCCAACTCACTTAGGATTAAGGTCATGTTACCTATGGTTATCCTAGTAAAGTGAAGTCTCTGTCATGAATGACATTATATAACGAGACTATAACACTTCGTGGTCTGATCTTATACAAATTTCTTTGTATAGGACGCCCTCGCTCGTATGTCTCACATGAATGACCAGGATCAAACCATCTATAGTAAGGCACAACACTTGTAACTATTCTATAAAGCGGGCCGCATCCGTAGCATTATCAAGATAAGGTTTATCTCCTATATCCGTATATTACAGACCATTTTGGTTATCACTTAAGACATGATCTACCTGTATGTCTCCATATTCATCCTTAAGTTACAAAGACAACCAGAGATCTTAGTTTATTGGTTTGTGCTAAAGCAAATAAAACATCCTATTTTCCACAGACAAAAGTGAAGAAAATATCATATATTATCACATCACAAGCATTTGTTCAATACAGTGTTTATAAACTACATGACCCAATGAGAGTTTAGGGCATCATCTCCAACAATCTCCCACTTGTCCTAAAGTAAGTGGGGTGTACAATACAACAAGTACAAACCAATAAACTAGGACACTAAGGCCCAATACAAAAATCTCCCACTTGCCTTAGTTCAACCGCTAGTGGTCCCACAGACCCATGCTCTGTAGGTGACTCTAAAAAACTATAGTCGTGAGAGACTTCATAAATGGGTCAACAATGTTATGCTTCGAAGCAATCTTCGTGACTATTACGTCCCCTCGATGCACTATCTCGCGGATGAGATGATATTTTCGCTCTATATGTTTGTCGCGCTTATGACTCCTGGGCTCCTTGGAGTTCACCACAACACCACTATTGTCACAGTAGAGGGTGATGAGTCTAGAGATGTCTGGAACAACTTCCAAATCTGTCAGGATCTTTCTGAGCCAAACGACCTCCTTAGCAGCTTCACAAGCCACCACATACTCGACCTCCATTGTGGAGTCGGTGTTGCACCCCTGCTTAGTGCTTCGCCACACTACTTCTCCTCTGTTAAGAGTGAAAACTGACCCTAAAGTGGATTTTCGAGAATTCTTATCAGTCTGAAAGTCAAAATCCATGTATCCAGTAAGGATCAAATCCTTAGTTCTATACACAAGCATGTAGTCCCTTGTTCTCCGAAGATACTTGAGGATGTTCTTGACTACGGTCCAGTGACCCTGTCCTGGATTAAGCTGATACCTACTAACTATTCCCATAGCATAGCAGATGTCTGGTCTAGTACAAAGCATCACATACATCAAACTGCCAACGACAGATGCATATGGGACCTATTGTAAGCATAAGGAATGTATGTTGTGCTTTGTTTGTTTTATATCGCTTATGCACACTATTGATGATGAAAATGATTCACGTTCATGTTGCCATAAACTTGATGACTGAAATTTTAATCTTTTATCTTTATCTAACTCAAACGCATGGCTTGTGAATGAAATGAATGATGTGCTAAATGTGATATCATAAGTGTTTTGCGATAAAGATAATTTTATGCGATACTACATCTAAGTGTATGCGTTGATAGTGATATGCTCGTAGTATACGATGAAGTAGTGCGTGTCACAAGTTTCCTTGCGTTGAAACCAAGTATAATTCCAACGCAAGTTTCTCAGAATGATCCGAGGTCGAACACGGGAATTGTTGTAGTTAAATACGATACTTATATGATACATGCGACTGGTTTTAATAATGAATAAAGAATGTTGGTGTGTACAGAAATATAAATTGCGATGAAAGTAAAAATACGTTGATAAAGTAAAATCCTAAGCTACTATGATACATAATACAAGATACATGATACATGATACTGAGGTCGAGAACTGACTGTAAAGGTGTACAAAAGAATCGATGAATGCGATGGCAAGTCTTATGAATGAAGTAGAAAGAGAATGAATAAAGAGTAAAAACATTGCAAATTTGTCAATCGTATCAAGGACACAACTAAGGTTTTACTTTCCCTCGGCGTACACCTCTCGGTGATTGGCCACGTTCCCATATCTCTATGGTAAAACATAGATGAACATGATGAATGCAAGGTTGTTTCCATCTCTGGAAATACTTCTCGATTTTGTTAACGCATTCTTCCAACCTTCTCTCGATAGGCGGAATAACATCTTCACTTCTGCTCTCATAGGTGAAGATGCCGTCAAGCATGCTTTAGCTAAACTTAATTGATTTCTTAACACAAATTAACTCACTCGCTTAATTCTCGCTATCTACCCCGAGGATTAAGAACACATCATGGTGAAAATGGATAATGAAAGTATGGAAAGAGACAGAAAGATGATAATGGTGACGATGATAACTTTTAATTCTAAGATTAAGCATTTGATACATATCGTGAATGAAGGATTAAAGAAGATGAATACAGAGATGAAATAGAGAATAGAAACAAATACGGAAAGAGTGTCAACGTCTTGACATAGATCCCGATCGGAGATTGGTGCTTGCCGGTGTATGGATGTGATGGATAGGAAAGCTTCCCTCTCAGGCTTGCTTTCCCGGTAGAATTGACCTTTGCACAGAGCTTTAACTTCGGGGATCCGCAGAATTCCTTGCTCGGAGACTCACCTCTCGTCCTTATCTCGTAGTACTCCTGGATTTACTCTGTAAAGTTGCTTCAGACCAGCCTCTCTCTCAGTATCAATATACGTACGTCTCTATGCATACATGTATATATTTCAGCGAAATTGAAGAAGCTATTTATAGGCAAGACCTTGGGTCTTTGAATTTGTGGTCTCTATTGTATAGTTATGGTAGTTCCTGAAATGGCAAAATGGAAAATTCCTTTCTGTTACGCAATCAATCCGTCAGAAATGCACAACTAAAAGCTGTACACTTGTTAGAATCTTCTGCAAATGCGTTGCTCTTTACATCTTCGTTCTGTTATCGCATACGGTGTTGTTTTTTATTACCGTATGCGGTAATTGCGTTGATCGCTAAAGCTCTTGATCGATTGTCGCATGCTCCATCATTGCGTTGATCATCTCTTCGTTCTTGATTGATGGGCGCAATACGATGTAGATGCATTGTTTATTTTGTCTTCGAGCCATGAACGCATGCAGTGACCTATTTCCTGCAAAATAGAAACTAAAACATCCTATCTCGCCATCGCAATGGTATTAGTGGGTGTATTTACGACATTTTATAATTTTCGTATTTCTCAGCCAATTTGTATACTATCGACGCAACTTTCCTTTCTTTTTGCCGCAATATCTAAATAAAACAACATGAATAACTTGTATTGCTACAAGTTATCACCTGTCTCATCTCCTCAACTTCTTGAGGCATCTTAGGACACATTTCCTTAGATAATGTAACTCCATGCCTGAAAGGAAGTAGGCCGCTTTTGGAGTTTTGCATCGAGTACTTGAGTAATAACTTGTTAATGTATGATGCATGAGACAGCGCTAGCACTTTGTTCTTTCGATCCCAAAAGATCTATACCATGAAAAAACTAAGCCTCTCCCAAATCTTTCATTTGGAATTGGGTCGCTAGCCAGTTCTTAACTGCAGTCAGTAGTTCTACATCATCCTCAATGAGTAGGATATTGTCTACATACAACCCTAGGAAAACTACTGAACTGTTGATGATTTTCTTGTAGACACAAGTCTCATCAATGTTTTGGTCAAAGTCGTTCGATTTGATCGCAGTATCAAACTGAATTTTCCAAGATCGAGATGCTTGTTTCAGCCCATAAATGGACCGATTCAATTTGAAAACTTTTTGCTCTTGACCTTGGGCAATGAATCCCTCGGGCTGCACCATATAAATGGTCTCCTCAAGATTACCATTCAGAAAGTCAATCTTGATGTCCATATGCCATATCTCATAATTATAAAATGTGGAAATGGACAAGAGGATGCGGATAGACTTCAACATGGCAATAGGCGAGAAAGTTTCCTCATAGTCGACTCCTTCCATGTGGGTATAACCCTTTGTCACAAGTCTAGCCTTGAACATTTTCACTTTCCCATCGGCACCCCGTTTCCTCTTGTAGATCCATTCGCAACCTATAGGTTTTACCCCATCAGGCTGATCTACAAGATCCCACACTGATTTGAAGTACATCGACTTCATCTCGAGATCCATGGCTTTGACCCATTCATCTCGGTAAACATCCTCCATTGCCTTCTGATAAGACAACGAATCCTTAACGTCGTCATTGGCTATCATTGCCAGGATTTCCGTGAAACCCAGATAGCGAACAGGTGGGCTTGCAACCCTCCTACTATGTCGAGATTACCTAAACTCTTGAGGTGGAACTGACCTACCAGATGAACTATCATCATCAACTCTTGTTGATGAAACAGACCCTTCAACAACTCTTGTTGAAGTTTCAGTAGTTTCATTTGAAAGTTCACGTAACACGATCTTACTACGTGGACTGTACTCCCTAATATGATCCTCCTCTAGGAAGGTAGCGTTCATAGACACAAACACTATGTTTTCCATAGGATTATAAAAGTAACCCCTTTGTGTACCTTCAGGGAAGCCTACAAAGAGGCACAACCTCGACTGTGGTTTCAATTTCTTTAGATTAGCCTCAAGCACATGTCCTAGGCAACCTCATATGCGGAAGTGACATAAACTAGCTTTACGCCCATTCCACAACTCCAGATGTGTTCTCGTAACACTCTTGGAAGGAACACAGTTGAAGATATACAATGTAGTCTCCACTGTAAAACCCCAAAACGAGTCCGGTAAGGAAGTGTAACTCATCATTGACCGAACCATGTCTAACAAAGTTTTGTTTCTCCTATCCACTACACTATTCTGCTGAGATGTACCTAGTGCTGAGAGTTGGGAAATGATTCCATGTTCTATCAAATAGTTCTGGAACCCCAAATCCAAAAACTCTCCACCTCGATCCAATTGAAGTGTCTTAATCCATCTATCCAATGCATTTTCAACTTTAGCCTTGAACTCTCTGAACTTTTCAAAGGATTCAGACTTCCGTTGCATCAAATAAACATACCCATACCGAGAGTAATCATAAGTAAAAGTGATGAAATACTCATAGCCTCCCCTGGCTCGCACATTCATCAGACCACAAAGGTTAGAATGCACTAACTATAAAGGCTCTTTGGATCGATAACCTTTTCCAGGAAAAGGTCTTTTAGTCATCTTACCCTCAAGGAAAGATTCCCACACCGGTAAAGAATTTTCCTCTAACTCACTTAGAATTCCATTATTCACCAACCTCTTAATTCTATTGAGATTGATGTGCCTTAATTGAAGGTGCCAAAGTTAGGCATTTTCCTTTGGAGAAACTTTTTGTCGTTTATTTTGAGTCACAACAGTTTTAAACATCTCTATGTTATGGAGGAAACTTGTTGCTAACGGCCTTAGCACATACAAGTTATTTTCCAGATATGCTGAACATATTTCAACTCCATCTTTATGAATAAACACTTTATTCAATTGAAAATTTAGAGTATAATTACACTGTATCAAACACTTTACAAAAATCAAGTTCCTCTTTAACTCAGGAACTACATAAATATTATCTAAAATGATAAACTTCTTCTGTAAAGTCAACTGGATCCCTCCCACTTTTACAGTTGAGACGATGTGCCCGGTGCCTACTCGCATCGTCATCTCACCAGCCTCCAGTTGCTGCCAGGATCTAATCTCTTGAAAAGAAGAACAAACAAGATTAATGGCCCCAGAATCAATAATCCAGACAGAATCATCATTCTCTATTAAACAAGTTTTCAACACCAGTAAATCATATTTACCTTATTTTGCCTTGGCCTTGGCCTTAGCCTTGATTTTCTCCTTGATCCAGCGAGGATAATTCCTCTTCCAGTGCCCATCCTAGTTACAATGGAAACACTTTTCTTTGTCTCCCGGCACTAGTCACCTTCCCCGCTGGGCGACAGACTGTGGGTTAGCAGGTGCCCTTCCCTTACCACCTTTCCTCTTCTTCCACTAGATAGTGTTAGAAGTAAAATGTGCAGACTTTGTTCCTGAGGTTGAATCTTTATGGAACTTCTTTGAAGATGAAGCAACATTTGCCTCATCTACCTTCTTCTTCTTACTTTTCAGTAAGGATTGGAATGTTTTCAACTCGTTGAGGAGAGTTGTAAGGGTATAGTCCACTTTGTTCAGTATGGCATTACTGGTAAAGTGCAGAAAGCTATTCGGCAACGAATGCAGGATTATGCTAACCCGGTCGCCCTCATCGATCTGAAACCCATTCATCTCTGCCACATTGAAGTGGACCATCATATTAAGCACATGTTCATGAACAGAGGTGTAGGATTGTATCAGCAACAATGGAAGCACAAGGATCATCTAAGCACTCAAATTCACAAATTTTGGAAAAATATAAAGCATGCTCTTGCAGAAAACAAGTGAGTTTCAAGACATACCTCTTGTAGAACTTCTTCAAAGCTCCTTCTCTAGCTGCTATCTTCTCCGAATCTTGCTGCAGAACACCTCAAGATCTTCCCCACTATTCTCTTGGTGCTCTAGATTGAGTTGTGGGACTCAAAACAAGCTTGAATTAAGGGATGAAGAAGAAATGCTCACTGCAGTAATCATGTTGAAGAACCCTTTCTTCAACCCGAATTTCTCTAAAATTCTCAATAGATTGCATGCCTGAATTTCACTCCAATCTCTTCACTATGTTGCAGATCAACATGCAAAGGAGAGAGTTGCATGAGTTGCAGCTCATGCTTGGAGAAGACAAGGCTAGGAAGATGCCATTTGAGTGAGCAAGTTGAAAGATGAATAATGAAAAAACCACTTTTTCCATTTTGTGTTTTATTTTTCTCTTTTTCAATTTTATCACAAAATCAAAATTTGATTTTATAAACTATTCTGATTTTAAAAATGAAAATTTTTATTAATTTCATAAATTAATTATTAAATAAAACTTAATTAATTTAATATCAAATATTAAATTAATTTTAACACATATCCATCTTTATATATTTAAATCATATTTAAATATATAAATTCTCCTATTCTGTTTAATTCTCAAATTAAACATGTAATTATATCTCATATAATTACTAATTCTCTTAATTCTAATTTGAACGTTTTAAATTAACTTATCACGCTATTCTAGAGCTAGTCCATCACGAACTAGTAAGGGAACCTCGCGGACCTACAGATCATGGGCTCCAATGATCCGAGATTAATTGGCTAAACTCATTAGACCAGATTAATCCCCATTCGTTAACTAATGGGTCATTCCACTAAAGCCCATAGTTGCATTCCCCTCACTGTAGATATATTATCTCCACATGATTTAACCATAATCAGCAAGTCGACTATTCACAGGTTATTCGTAATAATGGTTGGGTCAAATATCTGTTTTATCCCCGAGATTATGTCTTATTCCTCAAGTCTCTATGATCCTCTAATGAATATTTGGTTTGTGATCCAATCATTAAACCAAACTCTCTCAGCTCAGTGAGAGGGTGGGGCCCCTTGTTCAAGACCTGGATTCAGTACTTGAGAGAATAACCTTTCTCCTATCCCTAAATTGGGTAAGCGTGAACTCCATTTTGCACCTATGTCCCCAGCTATCTATCCGGTCTTACCCCTGAAATAAGAGTCTTATTGAGCCAACGTTGTTGAGCAACCCTCACTTATGCATATATAAGGGCAATCCTGAATAAACAGGAGTTCATAGTTAGCTCAAGATTAAGATTGAGTTACCCAGCTCATCTAGGTGAAATAGTCAGTCTTAAACAGTAAATAGCGTTATAAAGTAAGAGTGACTTATTTCTTGGTCATGATCTTATGCAAACTCATTGCATAGGACGCCCTCACTCCTCATGTCTTAACATGTACTAATTAGGATCACATCGTATGTAGCACTTTACAACTCTTTGTAACAACCACAGAGTTAGGTCGCATCCAATAGTGTTACCAGAATAAGGTACCCATCCTTATTCATGTTCCAGATCATTTTGACTATTTACACGAACCTGATCCACTCTTATGTCTCTACATAAAGTTCAAGTACTCATACAATAGTCACGGGTCTTAGTTTATTGGTTTTAGATTTTCATACAATTTATGAAATCAATAACAAGTATATTGATTATAGAAAATGTTTATCATTTTACAAACTTCGAGTTTTAGGACATATAACCCAACAATACTGCCACCTGGACTAAAACTCCAGTGGATCAATATATACAAATATATACGATGTTGAATTTACATAGAGAGAATAAAATGTACAAATACAATAAACTAGGGCATTACAATACCCATCAATTCTCCCACTTGCCCTAGTAATACAAAAGTCGTAGACCTAGTCCTACTAGGTGACTCTCGAACGCTTTAGCCGAGAGGGCTTAGTAAATGAATCAGCTAAGTCATCTTAGGAAGCAATCTGGGTGACGATGATGTCTCCTCGATGTACAATCTCCCTGATGAGATGGTACTTCCGTTCGATATGCTTTCCCCTTTTATGGCTTCGTGTTTCCTTTGAATTTGCAACTGCTCTACTGTTGTCACAATAAAGAGTGACAGGCAGGTGCATATTAGGAACTACTTCCAGATCTATCAGGAACTTTATGACCCATACCGCTTCTTTTGCTGCTTCACTTGCAGCAACATACTCAGTTTCCATTGTGGAGTCTGCAATACAACTCTGCTTGATGCTTCTCCACACAACTGCTCCTCTGTTAAGAGTGAATACTAACCCCGAAGTTGATTTCCTCGAATCAATATCGATCTAAAAGTCAGAATCAGTGTATCCAGTATGAACCAGATCCTTAGCCCCATACACGAGCAGATAATCTTTCGTTCTCCGCAGATACTTGAGAATGTCTTTAACAGCAGTCCAATGGTCATGACCAGGATTGGACTGAAATCTGTTGACAATTCCTATGGCATAGCATATATCAGGATGAGTACACAAAATTGAAGGATCTCATGTCTAAAAGAGTTCCATGAGCACTCCGATCTCACAGTGAATGAAATACATCAATATACATTCAACATATACAATTATGCAAACAAACATTAATTATCGACATACTAAGAACAAGATAAATAACAAGGGAGAGAGTTCCATACTATTCGGAACTCCAATGCAGCGAAAAACCTCCACGCGATCTACCAACGCCCAACGGAAGCATCGACTGCAGCAGCACGAACAATCATGAACACGAACGTCGTGGGGACGACACCACCACTAAAGAGCCCCGGGTATTCTCGGAGTGGAAACAAAAAGGGTGGTCTTTGGTGAATTTGGTAGAGGAAGGAGGAAACACGAATCGTGTAGGCGATAAGCAAGTGGGAGGAAAAATGATGCTATCGCATAGCAGAAGGCTTATCGTTTAGGAGGAGCTACACGATCATGTAGGATTTACTGGAAAATCGTTTAGGAAAAGGTACACGATCGTTTAATAAAATCAGCACACTATACGATCGTTTAGAGAAGCTATCCGATCGTGTAGAAAATAGTGTGCGATCATTTAGGCGCGAGGTAGACGATCATTTAGGCGGAGAGGACTATCATATAGGCTCTCGTTTTACGTAAGCCATCGTTTAGCAAAACACCAGCGCGCTCTCTCGAATTCTTTTGGGCGATTGACAGACAACGCAAAAATGAAAACTCTTTTAATTTTTATTTCATCGGTTACAATAACCGACTCATTCCCACTAACCCACGTCCAAACACGATTTTTTGGGTTAATTATCATATAATTAGCCAACTAAACTATTAATAAATATAATAATATTATATTTTTATCCTATGGTTTGATATCACATATCTGCTATAGTATTTTCTCTTGTACTTGAATATAAATCATATTTATATCTATTTTCCTCTAAAATAATGTATCTCATACATTTAGCCAGTTATATCATATATAATTAACTAGTTCAATTATATCATATATAATCAAACTTCCTCTTGTCAATTTGAACATTTCAAATTAACCCAAATATTGGTTCTTGACTTTATCCAAGCTACCCAGGGGACCTAATGGACCTGTGGCTCGAAGCTCCAACGGTCCGTGAATAGCTGACTAAACTCTTTAGCCATGAGATCCACTATCCGTTAACTGTTAGGCATTCCACTAAAGATTAACATTTGAATTTTTCTCACTACAAATATATTTATGTGTCCATCAGATATAACCAATCATGAGTACGATGACCCTTCACAAATGCTCATAAGTACACCTGGGCCAAATTACTGTTATGCCCCTATAATTACATCTCATTCCTTAAGTACCACTGATTCGTCTAATGAACAATACAACATAGTCCAACTATGTGTGAACACCTCTAGGGCCAAGAGAAGGTGTGTGGTGCCACATCATTCAAGCCCCAGAATTAGCTCTTAAGGGAGCTATCTATTTACTTACCCTGCCTCGGGGAATGAGTGAATTCCATCTTGTGTAGCTGAATTCCCAGCTCCCAAATTAGATGAATCCCCAAAATGGTAGGTTTGAATCGGCGATCTAGCCACTCGCACCAATACAAATCAAATGATTTCCCTCAATGGCAGAAGTTCCCAACTCACTCAGAATTGAGGTGATGTTACCTATGGTCATCCTAGTGAAGTGAAGTCTCTGCCATGAACGGTGTTATATAACGAGACGTTAACATTTCGTGGTCAGGTCTTATACAAACTCTTTGTATAGGACACCCCCACTCGCATGTCCCTAACACGAATGATCAAGATCAGACCATTTGTGATAAGTCACAACACTTGTGACCATTCCACAAAGCGGGCCGCATTTGTAGCATTACTAGGATAAGGTTTCCCTCCTATATCCATATACTACAGACCATTTTGTTATCACTCAAGACATGATCCACTTGTATTTCACCACATACATGCTTGAGTCACATACAGATAACCAAGGATTTTATGTTTATTGGTTTGTGGTAAAGCAAATAAAACAAGCAATTGAGCAAAATACAAGATGTGAAGTAAATATCATATATTAACAACACAAGCGTTCACAAAAACTATTTACAAACTAAAGGACACGAGACTTTAGAGCATCAACCCCAACAAACATTGCATACATCAGACTCCCAACTGCAGATGCATATGAATTTCGATTCATCTCTTCAACCTCTTGAGGTGTCTTAGGACTATGTTCCTTAGACTGATGAATTCCATACCTGAAAGGTATAGATCCTTTCTTAGAATTTTGCATTTTATATCTAGATAACACCTTGTCTATATAAGATGCTTGAGATAATGCCAATGTTCTATTCTTGCGATTCCGAACTATTTGGATTCCAAGAACATACTGTGCTTTTCCTAAATCTTTCATTTGGAATTGAGAAGCTAGCCATCTCTTAACGTCAGCTGGATATTCTACCTCATTCCCAATGGGCAGAATATCATCAACATACAACACCAGAAAAGCGACAGTTTTATTGATGATTTTCTTGTATGCATAGGGTTCGTCAACATTTTATTCAAAGCCATAAGATTTGATCTTAACGTCAAATCTCATATTCCAGTATCTAGAAGCTTGCTTTAATCCATAAATGGATCGATTAAGCTTGTAAACCTTTTGCTCTTGACTTTGCTGTATAAACCCTTCTGTTTAAGACATATAAATACTCTCTTCAAGATAGTCATTTAGAAAAGTTGTCTTGACATCCATTTGCTATATTTCATAACCAAAGAAAGTGGCTATGGACAAGAGTATTCTAATAGACTTTATCATGGCAACTAGAAAGAAGGTTTCTTCAAAATCTACCCCCTCTCTTTGGGTAAACCCTTTTGCCATAAGTCTAGTTTTGTAGGTTTGTACTTACCAGCTTGGTCTCGTTTTCTCTTATAGATCCACTTGCAACTAATGGGTTTTACCCCTTCTGGTTGATCTACAAGATCCCAGACAGAATTGAAATACATAGATTCCATTTCAAGGTCCATGGCTTTAATCCATTGATATTTGTCCACATCGTTCATTGCTTGATTAAAAGACAAAGGATCCTCTAAATCATCATCTAGCATGATGAGTTGAGTTTCAGTTAAACCTATGTACCGGTCAGGTTGTTTGCACAACCCTCCCACTACGACGAGGCATTCTCAACTCTTGAGAATGATGTGGAGTATTAGTTTCATCAATAACTCTTGTTGATGGACCTGCTCTATCAACAACTCTTGTTGAAGAACCTGCTATATCAACAACTCTTGTTGAAGGACCTGCTCTATCAACAACTCTTGTTGATGCGTTTTTCATTTCTCTGGACATTTCTTCTATTACTAGCTTACTGCGAGGTTGAAGATTCTTTACATAGTATTCCTTTAGGAAAATTGCATTTTTCGACACAAATACCTTATCTTCCTGAGGATCATAAAAGAGACCACCTCTTGTCACTTTTGAGTAGCCTACAAATAGGCACACTTTTGAACGGTGATCCAACTTTTTAGGATTTTGCACCAACACATGTGTTGGACAACCCCAAATTCTGAAGTAATATAGATTTCCTCTACGTCCTCTCCAGAGCTCGTAGGGTGTTTCAGAAACACTTTTCGAGGGAACCATGTTCAAAATATACACCGCAGTCTCAACTGCGTGTTCCCAAAAAGAATTTGATAACTGAACGTAACTTATCATGGAACGAATCATGTCCAACAAGGTTTTGTTTCTCCTCTTTGCCACACCGTTTTACTGAGGTGTGTCAGGGGCTGTGAGTTGAGACTGAATTACATGTTCTATTAACTAGTTCTGGAATTCTGTGTCCATATGTTCACCACCTCGATCCGATCAGAGTGTTTTAATCTTTTTACCTAATTGGTTCTCAACCTCAGCCTTATACTCTTTAAACTTTTCAAAAGTTTCAAACTTTTGGTGCATTAGGTAAACATGCCTATACCTGAAATAATCAACTATAAAACTGATGAAATATTCATACCCTTCTCTTGCTCTAACATTTAAAGGCCCACAAAGGTCTGAGTGAATCAGCTCTAGGGTTTTTTTTTTTTTTGGCTTTAAGACCTTTTCCAGAAAAAGATTTTTTTGTCATTTTACCCTCAAGACAAGACTCACATTGTGGTATTGAACTGTCTTCTAAATTATTTAGATGATCATTCTTAACCAATCTCTCAATCTTGTTGAAATTTATGTGACCCAGTCTCAAGTGCCAAAGATAGGCATTTGGAGAAATCTTCCTTTTTTTATGAGTCCTAGAAGTTTTAAACATCTCTATGTTCAAAACAACTTTGACCTCAGTTGGTTTTAACATGTACAAGTTATTTTCTAATTTTACAGAGCAAATCTGTTTATTTCCCATATTGATGAGCACTTCATCATTTTCAAAATAAATTTTATGATTTTGTTCTAGCAAACAAGAGATAGATATTATATTCCTTTTCATAGAAGGAATATAATATACATTTTTCAAATAAATGTAATTATCTCCTATAAATAACTTCAAGGAGATTGCTAGGCATTGTTCCTTTCCTATACCCCAGAGTTGCGAGGGAGCTCAGTTGAGCTCGACAACGCTCCTTGTAGTCTACTTTTGAGCTCGCCTGCATTCTGCCCTATCTGAATTTCAAGATTACAGATAGACGTCGCTTGATTTTGGAGTACTATTTCATTTTTCTCAATATATTGCTTCAGTACGCTCTCCAGAGATGAAGATTGCGGCGCTTGCGAACTACTGGCTTGATTGTGCATTTGACAGTTCATTCGCTTGAAAAATCCTTGTGGCCCTTCCTTTTGCACCATAGGTTGATAGCTTTGTTGTTTATTTTTCCATGCAAAATTGGGTGGTTTCTACACCTGAGGTTGTATGTATCAGAGAAAGGGTTATTCTTTATGAAGCATACTAATTGCAGATTCCTTGGGCATTTTTCAATCGGATGTGCTTCTCCATAGGTGACACAACTCGTGGTCGTTTGAGTGATTGCGTTGACCTGCCTTTTATGCGTTCCCATACTATTGATTGTGATACCTTTATTAGATTCATCATTGCGTTCATTTGGGTTTGTAAGGATGCGTGATAACTTGTAGAAATACAAGGTATTTTTGCTCTTAAGTTGGAACAACTAAGGTTTTTAATGATAAATTATCCTCATTTTTAGAAGAAACACATGGAATTACTCAAACATTAGCAAACTCATGCAAAAGAAGTTTTATTACTAAATACTGTGGCACTAATGCATTGTATTGCAGGATTTTAACAAGAAGCTAATGCATAATCAAGAAGTGTCGCAGGCAAAGTTCTAACGCATGGGCCATGCGTCGGAGGGAATTCAACGTAGAGAAGATTCATTGATCCAGGCTGATTGTGTCACATCACCACTTGCAAGTATGGGCACCTTTAGCAGGCGGCGTTTGAAAAGCTTCCGAGTGTCAGGCGGCTGACTAGGGCATGAACTTTAATGTTGCCCATCACCAAGTGGACATGACCGACGCCTATAAATAGATGAAGTCCGTCCAAAGTTCGAAGTACAGAAAAATTCAAGATTCTTACTCTCTATATTAGCGTAGTCATAGTTTTAGTTCTTTATAAGCTGTGCTGTGGTGCCAGAACGATCAGAAGGGTTGAGAACCACCATCACCGTCGGCCAGGGAGTGGAGGAAGCCAAGCTAGAGAAAGACACTTCGTCCTTCCTATATAAGTGATTGTACACAACTAAGATTGAGCCAAAGAGATACAAGAGATTGTACTCTGCAGCTTGACTCAGTTCCTTTCATCTCATTTATCACTTTCATTTCATTTGATTAAATATTGCTTTTGTAAAGACAATCTGCTTCTTTATAAATTCATATATTTGATCCATCACACTTGCCATTGTTTATTTCTTGTTTATGTTGAATGCATTAATACTTTATGCAAAACTTATTTCAACGCTTAAGCCAACTTGATCAATTGGTAAAAGTATCCTTAGCTTAGATTATTCGAAAGAGTTAATAAGCCAGCATCAAGTAGAACGCCTAGTACATCTAGAGATAGATTACTGGTGTTTATTGCATTCTGTGTTTGAAGCATGCATCCTAGAGATGGTTTTGTATGTCATTCGCATTAAGAAGTGTTGAATAAAGTCTAACGCATAAACAAAGATAAGCAAATCATCCCATCTCATCCACACCACACTCTAGTTTATGTACATTCATCTTAGATCGATGCATACCACTTACATTAAAATCCATTTTCGCATGATCCATCAGTTACTACTCAACTCTTTTGTATCTTCTTGCACAGGCACAACACTTTTATGTAAATAACACATTTTTCTCATATATTTAGGAAACCCCTACAATAGCTACAACACAAGGTCTGCGTTAGCTTAACTGAATCCCTGAGTTCGACCCTAGACTTACCAGAAACCTAAATTGGATTTATACTTGGGTCTGGTTTAGGAAAACTTGAACGTCAATAGAAGGAGTGTCGTGCGTTCTGTTGCATATCTCTAACGCACCAATGCGTTGCAAATACATAAATGCATCAAAGCATCAACACATCACTTATACTTGGAACTTATTTTTCCAATTTATTTTACACAATACACTCCTAGCGCGAATCACGATAGCAACGAACAAGTTTTTGGCGCCGTAACTGGGGATTCAGAAACAAAACTAACCAGAAATTTCGTTTGTATTTTTTGTAGGAACACTTCAGTCGAGGAAGTATTACAAGCTAAGCCTAAGCTTGTGAATGTTTATGAGCAGAGAGAGCACTCCTGAACTCAGATACGACCCCGAGATTGAAAGGATCTTCCGATGTAGAAATCGATCTAATCATCGTCGAAGGTTGAGGCAATAACTTCTCAGACAATTGAACAGGCAATGAGCAATGGCAGAAGAACAGGCAAATCAGAACTTAGCTCAGCAACTAGCTCATGCTGCACAAAATCTGATCCTAATGGTGAATAGTAGCACGCGTCCCATGAGGGAGTATGCATCCCCTGTACTGTATGATTTCTCTCTAGGAATCATATACCCAACCTAGATGTGACCATGTTCGAGATGAAATCTGTAATGCTTCAAATGTTCCAGACTGTTGGACAATTTGGGGGTGGTCGTGGTGAAGATCCTCACGCCCACATGAAGCGTTTCCTGGAAACGTGTAACTCATTTGTGATTCCTGGAATCATCCCAGAGGCGACCAGGCTGTCTTTGTTCCCCTATTCTTTGCGTGATGACGCAAAACAATGGGTAAGCTCATTGGAGATGGGTGAAATCACCGCCTGAGAGAAGTTGGTGGAGAAATTTATGCAAAAATACTTCTCACCTACCACCAACGCAAGGAGGCATCGAGAGATTATGAACTTTGAACAAGAAGAAGCTGAACCCTTAAGTGCCGCATGGGAGCATTTTAAAGGATTGGTAAAAAATTGCCCGAATCATGGATTACCACTAACTATCCAAATGGAGACTTTTATGGTGGATTGAATAGAGCATCACAGATGGCAGCCAACGCAACGACAACTAGTGGAATTATGGATAAATCTTACACTGAGGCTAAGGAGATATTAGACTGCATTGCTAAGCACAACATGGAATAGGTGGATGATACGTATGATGGAAGAGCTGACAGGAAGAAGAGATCTCAGAATGTTAATTCTATCGATTCCAACGCAATAGCCACACTTTCTGCACAAGTGGCTACGATGACCAGCCTTTTGCAGAACATATCACTAAGAAATGCATCAAATCAGTAGAAGGTGAATCAGGTAGAAGCATTTAGGCAGCCCATGGTTAGGTGTATGGGCTGTGGAGATCTTCACTCCTATGCGGATTGCCTACAAAATCCCCAGTCAGAGGAAATCATCAGGAGCACCACCTAGAGGCGAACCAACAGCAAAGGCAAGGACCACCGCCTGCATTTCAACTAATGCATCAGCCACACCAACAACCCTTTAATAGAAGAGGATAGACGTCGAGCTCAGGATCTTCGCTTGAGAACCTATTAAAGGAGTACATAGCCTAGAATGGCACGTTGCTGAAAAGCCAGGTGTCGTCTATCAGAAACCTAGAAATACAGGTAGGGCAGATAACGAGCGAGTTGAAGAACAGGCAGCCTGAAGTTCTACCTAGAAACACTGAAACACCTGGGAACAACAATGGAAAGGAGCAATGTCACGCGGTGACATTGTGAAGTGGAAAAGCTCTTGAAGAAAGAAGAATGAATCCGAGAAACAACAGTCCTTCAAAAGAATGCAACACACGTCCAATGGCAGTAGAAGATTAAGAAGAAAAAACGCCTGAGACCACAAGCCATTCAGAATCAAGTACGTTTAACGCGGGAAAACCTGCGGTGCCGCTGAACTCACCATTCCCTAGACATCTGATGAAGAAGAATGATGAACAACAATTCAAGTGCTTTCTTGAGCTCCTAAGGCAATTGCATATCAACATTCCCCTTATAGAGGCCCTGGAGCAAATGTCAAAATATGTAAAAAAATTTAAGAACATTTTGACAAAGAAAAGAAGAGTTAGTGAGACAGAAGTAATCACGCTAACGCAGGAGTGCAATGAGTTAATAATCAACAGTCTACCCAAGAAACAGAAGGACCCTGGGAGCTTCACAGTCCCATGCTTGATAGGAGGGTTGGATGTAGGACATGCGTTGTACGACTTGGGAGCCAGTATTAATCTCATGCCACTCTCAATCTTTAAGAAACTGGGAATTGGCGAAGCACAATCCACTTCTGCTACTCTTCAGCTCGCTGACAGAACAATCAAGTACCCTGAAGGAAAGATTGAAGACGTTCTGGTAAAGGTTGACAACTTCATATTCCCAACAGACTTTATTATCTTGGACTATGAAGCAGATGGGGAGGTACCAATTATCCTTAGATGCCCCTTCTTAGATACTAGGAAAGTTTTAATCAACGTGCATAAAGGAGAATTAACTATGTGCGTAGACAATCAAGAGGTGAAGTTTAATGTATTAAACGCATTAAAGTTCTCGGATAGTGAAGATTGTCAACTAAACAGTATAGAGTTGCCTGAAGAAGAAGTGACCCATGTATGCGAGGTCCTCGCATTGGAGGAGAACCTGAAAGAACCAGAGCCGCTAAATCTGAGTGAGTGGCGGACAAAACCAACGCGTCCATCACTTGAGGAACCACCAGAACTCAAGTTGAAACCGTTACCTAGTCACTTGAAATATGCCTTCCTTGGAACAAACAAACTTTAGCTATGATCATTCCCGCGAATCTCATTGAGCCTAATGAGCAATCTCTCTTGCAGATGCTAAAAAAGCACATGCGTGCAAAAGGCTGGACGCTAGCGAATATTTGTGGCATCAGCCATATTGCATGCATAAGATCAGGCTGGAAGAAGGGAAGTCGGGATCGATTGAGCCTCAAAGAAGGTTGAACCCCATAATGAAAGAAATGGTCAAGAAATAAATTTTAAAATGGTTGGACGCGGGAGTGATCTATCCTATATCCGACAGTAGTTGGGTAAGCCCAGTCCAATGTGTTCCCAAGAAAGGGAGAACAACGATGATAGTCAACAACAATAATGAACTCATACCTTCGAGGACTGTCACAGGCTGGCGCATCTGTATGTATTACAGGAAGCTCAATGCGGCAACTAAGAAAGACCATTTCCCCCTTCCTTTCATTGACCAAATGCTTGACAGACTTGCGGGCAAAGAATTTTATTGCTTTCTTGATGGATACTCTGGTTATAACCAGATTTTGATTGACCTAGAAGATCAGAAGAAGACAACATTTACTTGTCCCTTTGGAACATTTGCGTTCAGACGCATGCCCTTTGGGCTATGTAATGCACCTGAAACATTCCAAAGGTATATGACGGCTATCTTCTCTGACTTCTTAGAAAAGACCGTTGAAGTCTTCATGGACGATTTCTCAGTCTTTGGAGACTCATTCCAATCATGCCTAGATAATTTGAAGGTCGTCCTCACTCGATGCGAGGAAACAAACCTTGTGCTGAATTGGGAAAAATGTCACTTCATGGTGACTGAAGGAATTATCTTAGGCCACAAAGTATCTAAAGCTGGGTTGGAAGTAGATGAAGCCAAGATAGATGTCATAGCTGAACTTCCACCACCATCAAATGTTAAAGCTCTACGAAGTTTTCTAGGGCATGTTGGCTTCTATCGAAGGTTCGTTAGAGGATTCTCTCAAATTGCGCGACCTTTGAGCGGATTACTAGAGGCAAACCAGCCCTACGATTTCAATGAAGACTGCTCTAACGCGTTTGAGACATTGAAATATGCGTTGACCATAGCTCCGGTACTAATAGCATCAGATTGGACGCAGCATTTTTTCTCATGTGCGATGCGAGTGATGTGACAATAGGAACAATGTTAGGGCAGAAGAAGGGAAATTTGATACATCCCATCTCTTACCATCTAAAACAACGAATGACTCTCAGAATCACTACACCACCACTAAAAAAGAAATGTTAGCTGTAGTGTTTGGCATCGAGAAGTTTAGATCTTATTTAGTTGGTGCGTCAGCCACCATTTATACCGATCACTCAGCCATAAAGTTCTTGATGAGTAAAAAGGATGCAAAGGCAAGATTAATAAGATGGGTGCTGCTGTTACAGGAATTTGATATTGATATTCAGAACAGAAAGAGAATTGAGAATCAGGTGGCTGATGATAACTTGTAGAAATACAAGTTATTTATACTGCCTTATCTAGATATTGCGGCCAAAAGAGGACAAATATACGCCCATTATATGAAATTATCGCTATTACACTCACTAACATCATTACGATGGAAGAAAAGAAGATTTTCACTCTGTTTTGCAGGAAACCAAGTCACCGCTTGCGATCAAGGCTCAAGACAAACCGACCACCCATCTCTATCACATTGCACCCATCAATTAACAATGAAAAGACGATTAACACAATGATGGCGTAATGCGACAGTCGATCCAGAGCTGACTTTCAACCGCATGCGGTAATAAAAACAACACTACATGCGAACACCTGATCGAAAGATGCAGCTGAGCTACGCAAAAGTGGAGGATGGTGACACGTGTACAACTAACGGTTATGCAGATTTGACGGTCTGATTGCATAATAGAAGGAATAAATATCCCTCTATCTCCAGAATTTTCATAAAAAAAAGTGGGGTCTACAAGGCCAGAGTCAAAGATCTTCACCTATAAAAACCCCCATAGAATTCATAGAAAAATATGTTACTTGATATGGGGCTAATTGCTGCTAGTATATTGAGAAAAAGGATGAGTTGAGTGTTAAACTGAAGAAATCTGAGAAGAAGAAGAGACAAGGCCGAGAGGTGAGTCTCAGTGTTATTCTGCCAGATCCCCGTGGCAAAGCTCTTTACTTAATCCCTGCTACCGGTTGAGCAAGCCTGAGAGGGAAGCTCGTCCTTCCACACGATCCATCCTTACCGACAAGCAAATCTCCATCCAAATCGGTGTCGAGACGTTGGTGCTTGTTTGTATCTGTTTTCTATCTCTTTTCATCATTGTATTTCATCTTCTCTATCTCTTCATTCACACACCATATATCAGACGCTAAATAGATATATTGAATGTCTCGAATGTTTTCATCACCACTTCTCTATCTATTTCCATTCCTCCGTTTATCTCTTTCTCCATGAAGTGTTCTTAATCCCCTGGTAGTTAATATGAATTAAACGAGTACTTAACCTGTGTTAAAGAGATGATTGCATTTAGCTAAGGCATGCTAGACGGTATCTTCACCTATGAGAGCAGAAGTGAAGATATCTTTGTACTGACTATTTAACGCGGAGAGCATTCTGACGGCTTATGAGTGCTGGAGTGATCTGGTAATTCTAAGTGGACCCAGAGATCAAGTGTATCTTTCGTGCAAAAGTTCATCAGGGCCAAATTAATCGGTGAAGAAGCATGGCTGATGAGAATGTGGCATCTGCAGGAAACCAAAGGGAAAATTTGCCAGCGCAAGATCCAGTTTTTCTTGCTGTTGACCAGAACATCCCTATGAGGGAATATGCGGCACCATATTTTTATAATTTCTCACCAGGAATTTCAAGACCCATGGTTGAGGGGAATGTAAGCTTTGAAATAAAACCTATTATGCTACAGATGATTCAGAATGTAGGTTAATTTGGAGGATTACAAGGAGAAGACCCACATGCTCATTTGACGAATTTTATAGACATGTGCAGTGCATTCTCCATGCCTGGTGTAACTCAAGAAGGTCTTAAACTATATCTGTTCCCGTACACACTACGGGATGAAGCCAAGAGGTGGGCTCAAGCGTTAGAGCCAGACGAGATTAATGGTTGGGAGCAGTTGGTTGATAGGTTCATGAATAGATTCTTTCCTCCATCCATTAATGCAAGGAGACAGAGGGATGTTTTGAAATTTGAACAAATGGGTTACAAAACCTTGAGCACCGCCTGGGTGCGATTCCGGCAGTTAGTGAAGAATTGTCTGCATATCGAGATTCCCGATAATATTTTAATGGAAACATTTTACAATGGCTTAAACCAATCAATGCAAGCAGTTGTCGATGCCTCTGCAGAAGGAGGCCTGATGAACAAATCATATACGAAAGCAAAAAACATATTGGATCGCATCTCACGATATTCTGATGGGTGGATTGATACCGGGCTTGAGGTAAGAGGTCTGGAACAAGAAAGAGTAGAAAGTGCCGATGAGTCAATCGATACAAAGAGCGCACTGATCGATCAGATGACCACAATGACCTCACTTCTCCAGACGATGGCTAACCAGCAGAGAACTCTTTCTCAAGGATCAATGCAAGTTAATGCGATGCTCACGTGGCTGCAATGAATTGCGTCCAATGTGGAGAGGAACATCCATTAGAGTTCTGCCCATGGAATCAACAACTAGTATATGCTGTCTACGATGAATCATTTGGCAACAGCTATAACCCTGGTTGGTGGGATCACCCAACTTTAGGTTGGGATGGGAATCACAATCAGGAGAGCCATAGTTTCTATCAGTATAGTTATCAATGGGATCGAGGCAACCCTCTTGTCTTCATTAATCCGGACCACAGCCTAAGTAATGCTCACGGTATACCACCCTGTAACCAACCATCCCTATATGATACCTCTTGCAGTACCTCGTCTCTGGAGACGTCGTTAAAACACTATATTTAAAAGAGCGAGGCAATGAGACAATCACAAGCTGACACCCTTAAAGAATTAGAAGAGCAGATAGGTCAGCTTATAAGGGAATTAAAGAAGAAAGTGCCTGGTACGAAGCATAGCAGTTCAAAAGCACAGGGGCCACGAGGGAAAGAACAATGTCATGCAGTGACATTGAGGAGTGGCAAAATAACAGCCCCTATGCCATCAGTACCAGATGCGACAACAACACTAGTCGATTTGACTGTTGATGATGACCAGTCAACTAATATTGGAAAAAGTACCAGTTCTAAAGTAAGTTCGTCTACAAAAGATGAAGCTCCTCAAGACATGAACTCTAAAACAACTCAACCTCCAACTAATGAAGCGCAGCAAGCACAAGACCTCAGCAAACAGCCAAGTGAACAGGAAATACGGCTGGATCCTCCACATTTCCCGTCCAGGCTGAAGAAGAAAGATGATAGCAAGCAATTTCAGAGGTTTCTGGACATTCTCCGACAGCTACACATTAACATTCCCTTGATAGAAGCACTAGAGCAGATGTTGACTTATGTAAAATTTCTCAAGGATATTCTTGCAAATAAAAGAAAGATCGGGGAAAGTGAAACCATTGCGTTTACATATGAATGCAGTGCGCTGTTCCAAAACAATCTCCTCACTAAAATGAAGGATCCTGGGAGTTTCACATTGCCCTGCACGATAGGAGGGAAGACGGTCGGGAACACGCTGTGCGATCTAGGGGTAAGCATAAATCTAATGCCCCTGTTAATTTTTAAGAAGCTGGATATCGGCAACGCGAGACCAACCACTATCACAATACAGTTGGCCGATAGATCGATAAAGCTTTCTGAGGGCAAGATAGAGGATGTTCTCGTGCAAGTGGACAATTTTATCTTCCCGACAGACTTTGTCATATTGGATTACGAAGCTAATAAAGAAATCCCTATCATCTTGGGTCGCCCATTCCTCGCAACAGGGTGAGCACTGATCGATGTGCAAAAAGGAGAATTGACCATCAGGGTCGACGATCAAGAAGTAAAATACAACGTATTTAATGCGTTGAAGTACCCAGGTGATGTGGAAAATTGCCAATACATTGAGGAACTGCGGGAAGAACCTTGGCACGAACCCTTAAAGGAGCTGGAGGAAGGAGATTTTGAAATCGATACAATGTTGGAGGAAGATTGCGCCGCAATTCATATTGAATCAAATTTTGAACCGCTCAAGTTATCTGAACGGACATCACAATGCATTAAGCCATCTTTGGAAGAACCACCTGTGCTAGAGTTAAAGTCGTTGCCCGTGCACCTAAAGTATGCTTACTGAGGAAGTAACGACACATTACCGGTTATCATTTCTGCATCGCTGAAGAAGGAGAAAGAAGATGCCCTCATACAGATCCTAAAGAATAACGCAAAGGCCTTGGGATGGAGCTTGGCAGACATTCGAGGAATCAGTCCCTCATATTGAATGCACAAGATTCTTCTGGAAGGAGAAAAGACTAGATCTATTGAAAGGCAACGTCACTTGTACCCTGCCATGAGGGAGGTCGTGAAGAAAGAAATAGTAAAAAGTGGCTGGATGCAGGTATCATCTACTCGATATCTGATAGCAGTTGGGTGAGCCCAGTGTAGTGTGTTCCAAAGAAAGAAGGGATGACAGTCATCACTAATGACAAAAATGAATTAATTCCCACAAGAACGACTACAGGGTGGAGAATTTGCATGGATTATCGCAAGATGAATTTGGCCACTAAAAAGGACCATTTCCCACTCCCGTTCATTGACAAGATGTTAGAAAGACTTGTGGGGATGAATTCTTCTATTTTCTTGACGGCTATTCAGGGTACAACCAAATAGCAATTTCACCGGAGAACCAAGATAAGACAACTTTCACGTGCCCCTTCGGCACGTTCGCATTCCGTCGCATGCCATTTGGACTCTACAATGTGCTAGGCACTTTCCAATGATGCATGATGGCAATATTCTCATATTACTTGGAGGAGTCAGCCGAGGTATTCATGGATGATTTCTCAGTCTTCGACAATAACTATGACTCCTGTTTATCTAACTTGGAAAAGGTCTTGAAGAGATGCATGACTACAAATCTTGTTCTGAATTGGGAAAAATGCCATTTTATGGTGGAGGAAGGAATAGTTCTGGGTCACAAAATCTCTAAAGCAGGATTGGAAGTTGATCAGGCAAAGATCGACGCAATTTCCAAGTTACCTCCACCAATGAACGTAAAAACATTTAGGAGCTTTCTGGGACACGCTGGGTTTTACAGAAGATTTATTCGCAACTTCTCTCAAATTGCAAGGCCCCTAAGTGCACTCTTTGAAGCTGACCGAGAATATAATTTTGATGACGTGTGCACCAAAGCATTCAACACATTGAAAGATGCACTCATCACCGCACCTATTTTGATTGCACCGGATTGGACGCAACCATTTGCGTTGATGTGCGATGCTAGCGGATATGCAGTGGGTGCAGTTTTGAGTCAGTTTAAGGATAAGGTATTGCATCCTATTTATTATGCAAGTAAAACATTGAATGATGTGCAGGAGAACTATACAACCACAGAGAAGAAAATGCTCGCAGTGGTGTTTGCACTGGAGAAATTCCGATAGCACTTAATCGAAACAACCGTTGTGGTGTATACGGATCACTCTGCGATCAAGTATTTGATGACAAAGAAGGATGCAAAACCAAGGCTTATACGATGGGTGTTGCTCCTGCAAGAATTTGACCTAGAGATTAAAGACGGGAAGGGCACCGAGAACCATGTCGCCAATCATTTGTCAAGATTGGAGAATTGTGAGGTTCAAGGGATAGAAAAAGATATTGAGGAAAGATTCCCCGATGAGTTGCTGATGACAGTAGACATTAATGTTCCCTGGTATGTGAACATAGTGAACTTCATCGTTTGCGGTCAAGTACTAGATGACTACACTTACCAGCAGAAGAAAAAGCTAAGACATGATGCCAAATTCTATTTCTAGGATGACCCATTCCTATATCGACAGGGACCTGATCATATATTACATCGATGCATTCCTGAGCATGAAGTCAAGCATATTTTAGAGCTTTGTCATGAGTCTCCATATGGAGGACATTTTGGGGGGCAGCGGACCGCAACAAATGTCCTACAGTGTGGCTACTTCTGGCCAACATTATTTAAGGATGCCCATGCCCATGTTGTGCAATGCGACAGATGTCAGAGAATAGGGAATATGTCAAAAAGGAATGAAATGCCACTGACGTCAATCTTAGAGGTGGAATTATTTGATGTTTGGGGAATTGACTTCATGGGCCCGTTTCCACCATCCGAAGGTCATCACTCTATTCTAGTCGTGGTTGACTATGTATCAAAATGGGTTGAGGCCATCGCATGTGCCAAGAATGATGTGGCCACAGTGGCAAAGTTTCTGAAGAAGAACATTTTTGCTCGATATGGGACGCCACGGGCCTTAATCAGCAATGAGGGCTCTCACTTTATCAACTGCATAATTGCCAACCTGTTGACTAAATTCAACGTCAGTCATCGAGTTATGACTGCATATCACCCATAGACTAATGGGCAGGCGGAGATATCTAACAGAGAGATCAAAACTATCTTGGAGAAGGTAGTCAATACTTCCAGGAAGGATTGGTCACCTAAGCTTGATGAAGCACTGTGGGCATACATGACTGCCTATAAGACACCAATTGGCATGTCCTCGTATGCCCTGGTCTTTGGAAAAGCTTGTCATCTACCGCTCGAGTTAGAACATAAAGCAATGTGGGCATGTAAAAAGCTGAAGTTTGATTTAGCAAGCGTGGGGAAAGTCCAAAAGCTGCAATTGAACCAACTGGTCGAATAGCGAAGAGACGCCTATGAAAATGCCAAGATTTACAAGGAAAAAACCAAGAAATGGCATGACGACCGCATAAATGACCGAACATTCGTCGAAGGTCAACAGGTATTATTATTTAACCCACGTTTGCGATTGTTCCCAGGAAAGTTGAAGTCTCGCTGGTCTGGCCATTTCGAATCAAGACGATCTTTCCTCACGGCGTAGTGGAACTAACAACTTAGACGGGAACAACGCATTTAAAGTCAATGGTCAACGGATTAAGCCTTACTATGGAGGCGATTCGAACGACGCATGGACACCATTTATTTGGGCAAGCAGGATTAAACCGCTTGCAGGGGAAGCGATTGCAGTAATTCTAAGAACTTCTTCCAATCAGCACGCCTACCTATGTTTACTTGCCTTCTTTACAGCTTTCTTTTACCACTCTCTAAATTCCTCTATTTACTACTTATTAGAATTAGCCGTTAAAGCTTTTTGTGTCTTTGACAATTTAATGTCATACGTATTTCCATTTCTTTAATTTAGTAGCGCCGTTCGTAAATTCTTGTGAATGATTAATCATTAAACACCGCAAAATCCTCTTTGATTTTCATTTCTGATGAATCAAGAAGAAAAATAAATACGGGTATAAAAAGCGATGATGGGAGCATTGTATGTTAACAAGAGACACCTGGCGTCCATTACACCCAAATGCATTGCGTTGAGGGGTGTGTTGCGCGCTTATGTGCTCTTTGCCCATCTTTAGCTAAATGCACTATGTTGAGGTATCCTCCAGAAATGTGTCTGGTTAAGGGGCGTGTTGCGGGAGTACATGTGTGTTGCCCATCCTCAGCAAATACGTGTCTGCGTTTAATGGAAGCATGGTGTGATTTTTAAATCGTGCACCGTTCTGAATCAAATTTGAAAGAAATTTTCAATTTATTCTTTTATCAGTTAATCAAATTATTTGACTTGTACAGGCAACAAAATTTCGTATTGCGCTCATTTGTAATTAATTGTATATTTTGTTAATATTCAATACAATGAGTACATATTCACTCCACTTTTTACCTGTGCCTTTTTCTTTATCATCCTTTGTCAATACTTGCGATATTCTCAATCTTTTATTTTTCTGTTCTTCATTGTGTTGCTATGATGTAATATATGTTTATACTTAGAAATATTTCCCATACTTTGTAAATTCAGACTAACACTTAGTTAATTCTTAGTTTAGCAGTACTTTACCTTTTATCTTTCAAAGTTCTGCTCAAACCTTCTTTTTAAATTTTTCTTCTAAGTGTTTGTCTAGTCTATCCAAATAACGCAATGAGGACCTTTCTCATCTTTAAATTTGGGGGTGAGGAAGGTCTGAGCAGATAAGATCAAGAATATGCAGTATTTAAGAAAATGCGTTCATTTTCTGTTAAAAAAAATAAATTCTTATGCAAAACTCCAATGTTAGCGCAAGGAAAAATCTTTAAAAATGTTCCCAACCTGATAAGAGTTTAGTTGTGAAAGGAGCCTGCTCGTAGTTGGATGTTTATATGACACCCATAGGAGCAAGCCAAAACGAAGGTGGTTTTCAAGATCAACGCAGCATGAAAATGAAAAAGAAAAGAAAAGAAAAGAAAAATATATATATATATATATATATATATATATAAAAGAATGCAAGAGACAACTCCTCTGAATATACAACCGTAGTTGGACGTTCGCATGACATCCGTGGGAACAAGCCAAAACAAAGAGTGTAACCATGACCAACAGTCTTTAGTAAATGACGCAAAAGTCTTGACCACTGTATTGAGATATATCAAGTTGTTTTGACAGGAAGAGATAAACATTCTATTTTGAAAAACTAGAAAAGCATATTTGAGTAGAGCTTTGTTATATAGAAGAATAAAGTAGGGCTTGTTAAGAATTAACAAGGATAGGAAGAAATTGCGATGTTAAGTAATGTGCCTAAGTATAACATTCAGAGCAATCAATTGACGCAGAAATATAGGATAGGATTTGAGCTTTATTACCTTAGTAGAAGATATGCTTGAGGACAAGTATATATCTAAATTTGGGGGTGTGATAACTTGTAGAAATACAAGTTATTTATACTGCCTTATCTAGATATTGCGGCCAAAA